>NC_137817.1:59210053-59212553 GCF_963921795.1 Nannobrachium achirus | reverse complement strand
ATGGAGGGTGTGCCCTCTTTGGCTACTTACCTGCAGTACGAGGCAGGGGCAGGGGGCAGCAGCCCTAGCACTCACAGGGGTCCCTAGGGACCTCCAGAGCACATGGGCCGACCCTCCACGCCCTCATGCCCGACCTAGCTCACCTTTTCGGGGCACTGAACGGCCAGCGCCGCTCCCTATACCTCCGTGATGGAGGGTGTGCCCACTTTGGCTACTGACCTACCGTACTAGGCAGGGGCAGGGGGCAACAGCCCTAGCACCCCAGGGGTCCCTAGGGACCTCCAGAGCACCAGGGCCGACCCTCCGAACCCTCTAGCCCGACCCAGCTCATCTTTTCGGGGCACTGAGCGGCAGGCGCCGCTCCCTATACCTCCGTGATGGAGGGTGTGCCCACCTTGGCTACTGACCTACCGTACTAGGCAGGGGCAGGGGGCAACAGCCCTAGCACCCCAGGGGTCCCTAGGGACCTCCAGAGCACCAGGGCCGACCCTCCGAACCCTCTAGCCCGACCCAGCTCATCTTTTCGGGGCACTGAGCGGCAGGCGCCGCTCCCTATACCTCCGTGATGGAGGGTGTGCCCACTTTGGCTACTGACCTACCGTACTAGGCAGGGGCAGGGGGCAACAGCCCTAGCACCACCAGGGGTCCCTAGGGACCTCCAGGGCACCAGGGCCGACCCTCCGAACCCTCTAGCCCGACCCAGCTCATCTTTTCGGGGCACTGAGCGGCAGGCGCCGCTCCCTATACCTCCGTGATGGAGGGTGTGCCCACTTTGGCTACTGACCTACTGTACTAGGCAGGGGCAGGGGGCAACAGCCCTAGCACCCCAGGGGTCCCTAGGAACCTCCAGAGCACCAGGGCCGACCCTCCGAACCCTCTAGCCCGACCCAGCTCATCTTTTCGGGGCACTGAACGGCAGGCGCCGCTCCCTATACCTCCGTGATGGAGGGTGTGCCCACTTTGGCTACTGACCTACCGTACTAGGCAGGGGCAGGGGGCAACAGCCCTAGCACCCCAGGGGTCCCTAGGGACCTCCAGAGCACATGGGCCGACCCTCCACACCCTCATGCCCGACCTAGCTCACCTTTTCGGGGCACTGAACGGCCAGCGCCGCTCTCTATACCTCCGTGATGGAGGGTGTGCCCTCTTTGGCTACTTACCTGCAGTACGAGGCAGGGGCAGGGGGCAACAGCCCTAGCACTCACAGGGGTCCCTAGGGACCTCCAGAGCACATGGGCCGACCCTCCACACCCTCATGCCCGACCTAGCTCACCTTTTCGGGGCACTGAACACCGAGCGCCGCCCTCCATAGCTCCGTGATGGAGGGTGTGCCTCATACAGGCACTGCTCTACGGTACGTGGGCGGGGGCAGGGGACACTGCCCAAGGGGTCCCCGGAACATCCAGACACCCAGGGACCACGCTCCACGCTTCAAACCCGAGCTAAGGCACTCATTTCGGCCACTGGACGGCCAGCGCCGCTCTCTATACCTCCGTGATGGAGGGTGTGCCTCATACAGGCACTGCTCTACGGTACGTGGGCGGGGGCAGGGGACACTGCCCAAGGGGTCCCCGGAACATCCAGACACCCAGGGACCACCCTCCACGCTTCAAACCCGAGCTAAGGCACTCATTTCGGCCACTGGACGGCCAGCGCCGCTCTCTATACCTCCGTGATGGAGGGTGTGCCTCATACAGGCACTGCTCTACGGTACGTGGGCGGGGGCAGGGGACACTGCCCAAGGGGTCCCCGGAACATCCAGACACCCAGGGACCACCCTCCACGCTTCAAACCCGAGCTAAGGCACCCATTTCGGCCACTGGACGCCCAGCGCCGGCCTCTATACCTCCGTGATGGAGGGTGTTCCCAATTGAGGCTCTGACCTACAGTAATGTGGCAGGAGGAGGGAGACTGAGCCCTGGCTCCAGACCTCCAGGGCAGGGGGGCCGGCGCCGCCGCAGGCCTGCCCGCCCGAGGGCCACTCTCTTTCCCATACACGAGATGGCACAAGGGCCTCTCGGTTCCTGGATCTTTTTCCCCTCCCAGGACTGAGAGGGAGGAGAGCCCAGTCTACTTGTGTGTTTGCTTTTACCGCCCCAGAGAATTTCAAAGGAGGGAAACCGGGAGGCTTGCCCAGGGACCAGCGGGGGTCCCCGGACCCCCCAGAGCACCAGGGCCGACGTGCCCGACCCTCGACCCGACTTGGGACACCCTCCTGGGGGGTCCGCGACCCAGCAGCGGCCTCTATACCTCCGTGATGGAGGGTGTTCCCACTTTGTGCGGGAGGATTTTTCAAAGGACAGGGGCAGGGGAGATCTGCCCAGCCTCCGGTACCTCCAGGGCCGACTCTCCACACCCTCTAGGCCGACTAGGGGCACCCTCCTCGGCCACTTTCCACCCAGAGCCGGCCTCAGCTCCATGGGGACATGGGGATATTCTGTACTTAGAAAAAATCCCGGCTCAAGTGCCCGCTTTCAGCCACTCGCTAACACTACAAGTC
>NC_137817.1:59195053-59200053 GCF_963921795.1 Nannobrachium achirus | reverse complement strand
CACGGAGGTGCGCGAAGGAGCTCCGGAGAGCCTCCGAGCCTAGGGTCCTCCGCGGCCTGGTCGGGCCCGCAGTGCGGCAAGCAGCGTCCGCCAGACGCACCTAGGTGCCGGCGGGGCCCTTGCCAGAGGCGGGCTACGTGTGCCATTCGATCAGTGGGGTGGTCTCGAGCCACCTTTGGTCCGTGTTTCAAGCTCCAGGGCGGCCACCGGGGCGACAGACCGTGAGGTCCGACCCCGAGGCGCCCTGCCTGGCTTCCCTCGCCGGCGCGCGCCGGTTCTCATATCCGGGCTGGGAAAAGTTCCCAAATCGTTCGGGAGAGTTTTTCAAAGACAGGGGGGGGAGAGGAGCCAGGGACGCCCCTGGCTCCTCGACCACCTCCAGGCTCCGAGGGGGGCAGCGCCGGCGCCGGCCTGCCCGCCCAAGGGCCACTCTCCTTCCCATACACGGGATGGCACTGGTGCCTCCCGATTCCTGGATCTTTTTCCCCTCCCACAGGGGGAGGGGGGGACAGCCACCTTCTCCATGAGCTCCGGGGCGCTCGCCCCGCTCGCGCAGCCCGAAACGGTGCACCTTCGTCGGGCTACGTAGCTCCACGCTTCGCCGGCACGCGCCGGTTCTTATATCCGGGCTGGGAAAAGTTCCCAAATCGTTCGGGAGAGTTTTTCAAAGACAGGGGGGGGGAGAGGAGCCAGGGACGCCCCTGGCTCCTCGACCACCTCCAGGCTCCGAGGGGGGCAGCGCCGGCGCCGGCCTGCCCGCCCGAGGGCCACTCTCCTTCCCATACACGAGATGGCACAAGGGCCTCCCGGTTCCTGGATCTTTTTCCCCTCCCACAGGGGGAGGGGGGGACAGCCACCGGCTCCATGAGCTCGAGGGGCGCTCGCCCCACTCGCACAGCCCGAAACGGTGCACCTCCGTCGGGCTGCGGAGCTCCACGTTCCACACCTACCCTATGGTGGAAGTTGGCCTTTACCCCCCCAGAGAATTTCAAAGGAGGGCAAGGGAGGCCTGCCCAGGGACCCCCGGGGACCCCGGGGACCCTCCTGGGACATGGGACTCTCTCCAGGGCACCAGGGCCGATGTGCTGCACCCTGAGCCCGACTTAGGACACCTTTTCGGGGCACTGGACGCCCAGCGCCGCTCTCTATACCTCCGTGATGGAGGGTGTTCCCTCTCTGGCTACTTACCTACAGTACGAGGCAGGGGCAGGGGGCAACAGCCCTAGCACTCACGGGGGTCCCTAGGGACCTCCAGAGCACCTGGGCCGACCCTCCACACCCTCATGCCCGACCTAGCTCACCTTTTCGGGGCACTGAACGGCCCGCGCCGCTCCCTATAGCTCCGTGATGGAGCAAGTGCCTCAACCTGGACCTCACCTACGGTACAAGGCAGGGGCAGGGGAAGCCTGCCCAAGGGGTCCCTGGAACCAGCAGACCTCCAGGGCCCACCCTGGCCACCTCAAGGCCGACTTAGGACACCTTTTCGGGGCACTGGACGCCCAGCGCCGCTCTCTATACCTCCGTGATGGAGGGTGTGCCCTCTTTGGCTACTTACCTGCAGTGCGAGGCAGGGGCAGGGGGCAACAGCCCTAGCACTCACAGGGGTCCCTAGGGACCTCCAGAGCACATGGGCCGACCCTCCACGCCCTCATGCCCGACCTAGCTCACCTTTTCGGGGCACTGAACGGCCAGCGCCGCTCTCTATACCTCCGTGATGGAGGGTGTGCCCTCTTTGGCTACTTACCTGCAGTACGAGGCAGGGGCAGGGGGCAGCAGCCCTAGCACTCACAGGGGTCCCTAGGGACCTCCAGAGCACATGGGCCGACCCTCCACGCCCTCATGCCCGACCTAGCTCACCTTTTCGGGGCACTGAACGGCCAGCGCCGCTCCCTATACCTCCGTGATGGAGGGTGTGCCCACTTTGGCTACTGACCTACCGTACTAGGCAGGGGCAGGGGGCAACAGCCCTAGCACCCCAGGGGTCCCTAGGGACCTCCAGAGCACCAGGGCCGACCCTCCGAACCCTCTAGCCCGACCCAGCTCATCTTTTCGGGGCACTGAGCGGCAGGCGCCGCTCCCTATACCTCCGTGATGGAGGGTGTGCCCACCTTGGCTACTGACCTACCGTACTAGGCAGGGGCAGGGGGCAACAGCCCTAGCACCCCAGGGGTCCCTAGGGACCTCCAGAGCACCAGGGCCGACCCTCCGAACCCTCTAGCCCGACCCAGCTCATCTTTTCGGGGCACTGAGCGGCAGGCGCCGCTCCCTATACCTCCGTGATGGAGGGTGTGCCCACTTTGGCTACTGACCTACCGTACTAGGCAGGGGCAGGGGGCAACAGCCCTAGCACCACCAGGGGTCCCTAGGGACCTCCAGGGCACCAGGGCCGACCCTCCGAACCCTCTAGCCCGACCCAGCTCATCTTTTCGGGGCACTGAGCGGCAGGCGCCGCTCCCTATACCTCCGTGATGGAGGGTGTGCCCACTTTGGCTACTGACCTACTGTACTAGGCAGGGGCAGGGGGCAACAGCCCTAGCACCCCAGGGGTCCCTAGGAACCTCCAGAGCACCAGGGCCGACCCTCCGAACCCTCTAGCCCGACCCAGCTCATCTTTTCGGGGCACTGAACGGCAGGCGCCGCTCCCTATACCTCCGTGATGGAGGGTGTGCCCACTTTGGCTACTGACCTACCGTACTAGGCAGGGGCAGGGGGCAACAGCCCTAGCACCCCAGGGGTCCCTAGGGACCTCCAGAGCACATGGGCCGACCCTCCACACCCTCATGCCCGACCTAGCTCACCTTTTCGGGGCACTGAACGGCCAGCGCCGCTCTCTATACCTCCGTGATGGAGGGTGTGCCCTCTTTGGCTACTTACCTGCAGTACGAGGCAGGGGCAGGGGGCAACAGCCCTAGCACTCACAGGGGTCCCTAGGGACCTCCAGAGCACATGGGCCGACCCTCCACACCCTCATGCCCGACCTAGCTCACCTTTTCGGGGCACTGAACACCGAGCGCCGCCCTCCATAGCTCCGTGATGGAGGGTGTGCCTCATACAGGCACTGCTCTACGGTACGTGGGCGGGGGCAGGGGACACTGCCCAAGGGGTCCCCGGAACATCCAGACACCCAGGGACCACGCTCCACGCTTCAAACCCGAGCTAAGGCACTCATTTCGGCCACTGGACGGCCAGCGCCGCTCTCTATACCTCCGTGATGGAGGGTGTGCCTCATACAGGCACTGCTCTACGGTACGTGGGCGGGGGCAGGGGACACTGCCCAAGGGGTCCCCGGAACATCCAGACACCCAGGGACCACCCTCCACGCTTCAAACCCGAGCTAAGGCACTCATTTCGGCCACTGGACGGCCAGCGCCGCTCTCTATACCTCCGTGATGGAGGGTGTGCCTCATACAGGCACTGCTCTACGGTACGTGGGCGGGGGCAGGGGACACTGCCCAAGGGGTCCCCGGAACATCCAGACACCCAGGGACCACCCTCCACGCTTCAAACCCGAGCTAAGGCACCCATTTCGGCCACTGGACGCCCAGCGCCGGCCTCTATACCTCCGTGATGGAGGGTGTTCCCAATTGAGGCTCTGACCTACAGTAATGTGGCAGGAGGAGGGAGACTGAGCCCTGGCTCCAGACCTCCAGGGCAGGGGGGCCGGCGCCGCCGCAGGCCTGCCCGCCCGAGGGCCACTCTCTTTCCCATACACGAGATGGCACAAGGGCCTCTCGGTTCCTGGATCTTTTTCCCCTCCCAGGACTGAGAGGGAGGAGAGCCCAGTCTACTTGTGTGTTTGCTTTTACCGCCCCAGAGAATTTCAAAGGAGGGAAACCGGGAGGCTTGCCCAGGGACCAGCGGGGGTCCCCGGACCCCCCAGAGCACCAGGGCCGACGTGCCCGACCCTCGACCCGACTTGGGACACCCTCCTGGGGGGTCCGCGACCCAGCAGCGGCCTCTATACCTCCGTGATGGAGGGTGTTCCCACTTTGTGCGGGAGGATTTTTCAAAGGACAGGGGCAGGGGAGATCTGCCCAGCCTCCGGTACCTCCAGGGCCGACTCTCCACACCCTCTAGGCCGACTAGGGGCACCCTCCTCGGCCACTTTCCACCCAGAGCCGGCCTCAGCTCCATGGGGACATGGGGATATTCTGTACTTAGAAAAAATCCCGGCTCAAGTGCCCGCTTTCAGCCACTCGCTAACACTACAAGTCAGGGGGCAGGGGACACTGCCCAGGGGGTCCGGGGACCCCCAAGAGAACCAGGGACCACCCTCCCCACCCCAAACCCGAGTTAAGACACCCATCTGGGCCACTTTACACCCAGCACCGGCCTCTACACCTCCGTGATGGAGGGTGTTCCCACTTTGTTCGGGAGGATTTTTCAAAGGACAGGGGCAGGGGAGATCTGCCCAGGCTCTCGAAACCTCCAGGGCCGACTCTCCACACCCTCTAGGCCGACTAGGGGCACCCTCCTCGGCCACAATCCACCCAGCACCGGCCTCTATACCTCCGTGATGGAGGGTGTTCCCACTTTGCTCGGGAGAGTTTTACAAAGGAAGGAGGGGGGGAGAGAGCCAGGGAGCCTGGATCTCGGAGCTCCAGGGCCCAGGGGCCGGCCCCTCACTGCTCGAGGCCGACCTGGGGGCCTCGGCCTCGGCCGAGGGACCACCCACGGACCCCCTGGAGCGCTCGCGGACCCCCTCGGACCCCCTAAACGGCCCTAAACGGCCACAACTCGGCCCCAGGGGGTCCGCGAGAGACGGGGCCGGCACCCAAATGGTGTCCCGAGGGTCCCCCACGCCCGGGGACCCCCGCGGACCACCTGGAACCCCGAAAAAAAAAACTTTGATAGCAGACCCCCAAGCTCGCCAGAACGGTTTTTAGGCTCCCATTCCCACGCCCTTTGGGCCTCGCGCTCGAGCCTGGTACCGTTGGAACCGGCTCGCCGCCCCGCACACGATGCTGCCCTCGCGGACCCCCGGGGACCCCCAGGGCCGG
>NC_137817.1:59185053-59187553 GCF_963921795.1 Nannobrachium achirus | reverse complement strand
AGAAAGAGCTATCAATCTGTCAATCCTTTCCGTGTCCGGGCCGGGTGAGCTTCCCCGTGTTGAGTCAAATTAAGCCGCAGGCTCCACTCCTGGTTTTGGATCTGATAAATGCACGCATCCCCGGAGGTCAGCGCCCGTTTGCATGTATTAGCACCAGGGCCGACCCTCCGAACCCTCTAGCCCGACCCAGCTCATCTTTTCGGGGCACTGAACGGCAGGCGCCGCTCCCTATACCTCCGTGATGGAGGGTGTGCCCACTTTGGCTACTGACCTACCGTACTAGGCAGGGGCAGGGGGCAACAGCCCTAGCACCCCAGGGGTCCCTAGGGACCTCCAGAGCACATGGGCCGACCCTCCACACCCTCATGCCCGACCTAGCTCACCTTTTCGGGGCACTGAACGGCCAGCGCCGCTCTCTATACCTCCGTGATGGAGGGTGTGCCCTCTTTGGCTACTTACCTGCAGTACGAGGCAGGGGCAGGGGGCAACAGCCCTAGCACTCACAGGGGTCCCTAGGGACCTCCAGAGCACATGGGCCGACCCTCCACACCCTCATGCCCGACCTAGCTCACCTTTTCGGGGCACTGAACACCGAGCGCCGCCCTCCATAGCTCCGTGATGGAGGGTGTGCCTCATACAGGCACTGCTCTACGGTACGTGGGCGGGGGCAGGGGACACTGCCCAAGGGGTCCCCGGAACATCCAGACACCCAGGGACCACGCTCCACGCTTCAAACCCGAGCTAAGGCACTCATTTCGGCCACTGGACGGCCAGCGCCGCTCTCTATACCTCCGTGATGGAGGGTGTGCCTCATACAGGCACTGCTCTACGGTACGTGGGCGGGGGCAGGGGACACTGCCCAAGGGGTCCCCGGAACATCCAGACACCCAGGGACCACCCTCCACGCTTCAAACCCGAGCTAAGGCACTCATTTCGGCCACTGGACGGCCAGCGCCGCTCTCTATACCTCCGTGATGGAGGGTGTGCCTCATACAGGCACTGCTCTACGGTACGTGGGCGGGGGCAGGGGACACTGCCCAAGGGGTCCCCGGAACATCCAGACACCCAGGGACCACCCTCCACGCTTCAAACCCGAGCTAAGGCACCCATTTCGGCCACTGGACGCCCAGCGCCGGCCTCTATACCTCCGTGATGGAGGGTGTTCCCAATTGAGGCTCTGACCTACAGTAATGTGGCAGGAGGAGGGAGACTGAGCCCTGGCTCCAGACCTCCAGGGCAGGGGGGCCGGCGCCGCCGCAGGCCTGCCCGCCCGAGGGCCACTCTCTTTCCCATACACGAGATGGCACAAGGGCCTCTCGGTTCCTGGATCTTTTTCCCCTCCCAGGACTGAGAGGGAGGAGAGCCCAGTCTACTTGTGTGTTTGCTTTTACCGCCCCAGAGAATTTCAAAGGAGGGAAACCGGGAGGCTTGCCCAGGGACCAGCGGGGGTCCCCGGACCCCCCAGAGCACCAGGGCCGACGTGCCCGACCCTCGACCCGACTTGGGACACCCTCCTGGGGGGTCCGCGACCCAGCAGCGGCCTCTATACCTCCGTGATGGAGGGTGTTCCCACTTTGTGCGGGAGGATTTTTCAAAGGACAGGGGCAGGGGAGATCTGCCCAGCCTCCGGTACCTCCAGGGCCGACTCTCCACACCCTCTAGGCCGACTAGGGGCACCCTCCTCGGCCACTTTCCACCCAGAGCCGGCCTCAGCTCCATGGGGACATGGGGATATTCTGTACTTAGAAAAAATCCCGGCTCAAGTGCCCGCTTTCAGCCACTCGCTAACACTACAAGTCAGGGGGCAGGGGACACTGCCCAGGGGGTCCGGGGACCCCCAAGAGAACCAGGGACCACCCTCCCCACCCCAAACCCGAGTTAAGACACCCATCTGGGCCACTTTACACCCAGCACCGGCCTCTACACCTCCGTGATGGAGGGTGTTCCCACTTTGTTCGGGAGGATTTTTCAAAGGACAGGGGCAGGGGAGATCTGCCCAGGCTCTCGAAACCTCCAGGGCCGACTCTCCACACCCTCTAGGCCGACTAGGGGCACCCTCCTCGGCCACAATCCACCCAGCACCGGCCTCTATACCTCCGTGATGGAGGGTGTTCCCACTTTGCTCGGGAGAGTTTTACAAAGGAAGGAGGGGGGGAGAGAGCCAGGGAGCCTGGATCTCGGAGCTCCAGGGCCCAGGGGCCGGCCCCTCACTGCTCGAGGCCGACCTGGGGGCCTCGGCCTCGGCCGAGGGACCACCCACGGACCCCCTGGAGCGCTCGCGGACCCCCTCGGACCCCCTAAACGGCCCTAAACGGCCACAACTCGGCCCCAGGGGGTCCGCGAGAGACGGGGCCGGCACCCAAATGGTGTCCCGAGGGTCCCCCACGCCCGGGGACCCCCGCGGACCACCTGGAACCCCGAAAAAAAAAACTTTGATAGCAGACCCCCAAGCTCGCCAGAACGGTTTTTAGGCTCCCATTCCCACGCCCTTTGGGCCTCG
>NC_137817.1:59165053-59180053 GCF_963921795.1 Nannobrachium achirus | reverse complement strand
GGACGTTTTAAACGTCCAATTGGCAATAATGTAATGATTCCAGGGACACCCTGGGCAGGCTCTCCCTGTGTATCACCTCTCAACCTGTCTCACCTCTCTCTGCCTGTCTCACCACTCTCTACCTGTCTCACCACTCTCTACCTGTCTCACCACTCTCTACCTGTCTCACCACTCTCCACTCTCTACCTGTCTCACCACTCTCTACCTGTCTCAACTCTCTACCTGTCTCACCTCTCAAACTGTCTCACCTCTCTCTACCTGTCTCACCACTCTCTACCTGTCTCACCTCTCAACCTGTCTCACCTCTCTCTACCTGTCTCACCTCTGTACCGTATCACCTCTCTCAACCTGTCTCACCTCTCTCGACCTGTCTCACCACTCTCTACCTGTCTCACCTCTCTCTACCTGTCTCAACTCTCAACCTGTCTCACCTCTCTCTACCTGTCTCACCTCTCTACCTGTCTCACCTCTCTCTACCTGTATCACCACGCTCTACCTGTCTCACCTCTCTCTACCTGTCTCACCACTCCCAATCTTGCCAATTGGACGTGCCAAACGTCCAATTGGACGTTTTAAACGTCCAATTGGCAATAATGTAATGATTCCAGGGACACCCTGGGCAGGCTCTCCCTGTGTATCACCTCTCAACCTGTCTCACCTCTCTCTGCCTGTCTCACCACTCTCTACCTGTCTCACCACTCTCTACCTGTCTCACCACTCTCTACCTGTCTCACCACTCTCTACCTGTCTCACCACTCTCTACCTGTCTCACCTCTCTACCTGTCTCACCTCTCTCTACATGTCTCACCTCTCAACCTGTCTCACCTCTCTCTACCTGTCTCACCTCTCTCTACCTGTCTCACCTCTCTACCTGTCTCACCTCTCTCTACCTATCTCACCTCTCTCTACCTGTCTCACCACTCTCAACCTGTCTCACCTCTCCACCTGTCTCACCTCTCAACCTGTCTCACCTCTCTCTACCTGTCTCACCACTCCCAATCTTGCCAATTGGACGTGCCAAACGTCCAATTGGCAATATCATTGCAATGATATTGCCAATTGGACGTTTTAAACGTCCAATTGGCAATAATGTAATGATTCCAGGGACACCCTGGGCAGGCTCTCCCTGTGTATCACCTCTCAACCTGTCTCACCTCTCTCTACCTGTCTCACCTCTCAACCTGTCTCACCTCTCTCTACCTGTCTCACCACTCTCTACCTGTCTCACCTCTCTCTACATGTCTCACCTCTCAACCTGTCTCACCTCTCTCTACCTGTCTCACCTCTCTCTACCTGTCTCACCTCTCTACCTGTCTCACCTCTCTCTACCTATCTCACCTCTCTCTACCTGTCTCACCACTCTCTACCTGTCTCACCTCTCTCTACCTATATCACCTCTCTCTACCTGTCTCACCACTCTCAACCTGTCTCACCTCTCCACCTGTCTCACCTCTCAACCTGTCTCACCTCTCTCTACCTGTCTCACCACTCCCAATCTTGCCAATTGGACGTGCCAAACGTCCAATTGGCAATATCATTGCAATGATATTGCCAATTGGACGTGCCAAACGTCCAATTGGCAATATCATTGCAATGATATTGCCAATTGGATGTTTAAAACGTCCAATTGGCAATATCATTACATTATCTTTGTATTGGCAGTGTCTCAGAAATAGATTCCAGTCTATATTCCAGTGTATGTATATATGTATTTGACAGTTGCACATTTAAAACATAAAATTGAATAACAAAACAAGAAGAAAGAAAAAACAGGCTAACAGGCCTTTCATAATTTCTTTATGAAATAATAATAAAACATTTTATGCAGTGCATATATGGATATTCCGAAAATTTAAACAGTGCCCAGTGCAGTGAAAAGAAAAAACAAAAAACAGCCCTTTAATGTTAATTTTTTTTCAACGATAAAACCTTTTTAAACTTTTAAGAAGAACGACAAAACAGGCTAACAGGCCTTTCATAATTTCTTTATGAAATAATAATAAAACATTTTATGCAGTGCATATATGGATATTCCGAAAATTTAAACAGTGCCCAGTGCAGTGAAAAAACAAAACAAAAAACAGCCCTTTAATGTTAATTTTTTTCAACAATAAAACTTTTTTTAACTTTTAAGAAGAACGAAAAAAACAGGCTAACAGGCCTTTCATAATTGCGTTATGAAACAATAATAAAACGTAGGCAAAGGTCTGAGCTATCTGCGTGCGACATTTGGAGTCTTTAGCACCAACCATGTGCTGTCAGGGCTCTTTCATGCGATTCGGGCTAATTCGGATTCACGTCCATTGACTTCAATTAGTAGTTAGGATCCGGAAAACCGCATATCGGGTCGGGTCGAGGCATAGCTAAGAACGTAGGCAAAGGTCTGAGCTATCTGCGTGCGAAATTTGGAGGCTGTAGAACCAACCATGTGCTGTCAGGGCTCTTTCTTGCAATTCGGCCTTTACATTGGAGAGTCAAACTTATTTTTTTTTGAACAAGTTCTTCCTGGCCTCCTTGAAAATTTTTTGGGACCGCAGCATTCTTTTGTAGTCTTTGAAGGGACTACACACTGAAGCCTTTGGTGGTTTTTTTTTTGGCGTAGAGCCACTCTCACCATAGTCATGGTCGTCTACGATGTCGTTGTCCGACTCGTCGGAATCTGGTTCCTGGTGCACCATGGCCTGATGCACCAGGGTAGGCCTGGCCTCTCCCTCCTCCACCACCCTGGAGGAAGAGGCGCCGTCAGGCACCAGGGGAGGCCTGGTCTCTCCCTCCTCCACCACCCTTGAAGAGGACGCCTCTCCCACCTCCTCCTCCTCCTCCTCCATAGTGGCAGGCTCCATTATAGCCGACTCAAAAACCTTTCTTATTTTCCTACTCTCCCAATGGTTGGGATCGTAAGCATAATAGGTGTCGGCAGTGTCCTCGCTGTGGAGCATGTAGTTGACTATGAGCGTCCTGTTGGGTCCATGTCGGTACTTGGCTCTGGCCTGGAGAAGCAGAAGAAAACAAATAGGAACATTAGAGCTGAAAAGTAAAACTATTAAAAATCACACCTTCAGTTGTCGGCCATATTTTGTTGTGAAGCTTCCATGTTCACTTACCAGGTCGGAGACGGAGCTCCTGAGGGTGCCGAATCGAACCTTCCCGGGGAGCTTCATTGCTTTCCAGCAATTCTGCATCAGCTGGTTCAGGTTTTTGCAGCATCCCTCACCCGCGGTGAAAAAGAAGTATTTATTTTTCGCCTCCTCAGGAAGTTCCGCCTTTATGGCGAGCCACCGCCTCAGCCAACTGTACTCCTCCTTGGTGAAGTACATGGAGGCCGCTCCAAACTTCTTCTTGGTCTTATTTTCGATGACCTATGACAGAGACAGTTGGAGAGAAGGGGAAAAGGAGAGGAAGCAGAGATAAAGTCAGTTTTGATTTGCGTTATGTCAAACGTTGTTTCTCTTTCTTTCTAGGTGGCGGTGATTTAGTAGTGGACAAGCAGGTATGTTTTAGTTAGGGTCTCAGCCAGGTAAGTACCAGCATAGGACTTAGCATGGGACTTTAGCTCAGGCTTATAGCTACATAAGTGTCTCAGCGTTATGTCAAACATTGTTTTCTGTTCTCTTTTCTTTCTAGGTGGCGGTGGCGTAACAGCGGGCGAGCAGGTAGGTTTTAGTTAGGGTCTCAGCCAGGTAAGTAGTAGCATAGGACTTAGCGTAGGACTTTAGCTCATTACTTGCATTACTTGCAATTGGACTGCCAAACGTCCAATTGGCCAATTGCCAATTGGACTTTTTAAACGTCCAATTGGCAATATCATTACATTATATTGCCAATTGGACGTTTAAAACTTCCAATTGGCAAAATAATGTAATGATATTGCCAATTGGACGTTTTGAACGTCCAACTGGCAATATCATTACATTGGACAGTCAAAGTGGTTACTTGCCTCGACGATGTAGCCCTTGTCCATGTCGCCATCTGCCTGTGTGACCATTGTGTCTGTAAGTTTGGAGTGGACCTGGTTGCGGTGCCCAAAGTTACATGCCAGGTACAGGCACATGTAGCCGTTGAAGGCAGCCTTTCTCTGGTTGGTGCACCCGCTCCCCTCCGGGTCCTCGATCAATGCTGTAAACAGAAGCACAGATCACAACATGGGTCATTATTGAATACGTTCCCTGTGATGTTGAGAGCAACTGTCAAATTGCGATATTGACTTACCCAACACCTCTGGAATCTTGACCTTGCAGGTCTGGAGGCAGGTCTGGAGGTCAGCTGCCTTGTGTATAAGCTTCCTCTTGTTTGCTTTGACCTCATGGGCCCGCCTGACCTTGTTGGGCCTGTTGGTCTTGATGAGGCGGTCCATTAAGGTGATCAAGTTTGTTAACTTCTTTGCAGAGACCCGGCAGTGGGGTGGGGGGCAGTCACGCATGTATTTCAGGAACGTCCTGACGTTGAGCAGGTAGTGCTCCAGGGTGTTGGGTGTCTTGTCGAACTGTACCTTCACTACCTTGAAGACCCAGCTGTTTAGGAGAGTTAAATGTGTTAATGCATGTCTTCAACCATCACTCTCTCTTGCACGCACACCACATCCGGATGGTACAACATTACTCACACTTTGATCCGCTCCTTGTTGTCCACAAACCCCCACTCGCTCAGCCGGGAGGCATTGTGGGCCATGAACTGGAGAAACACCTTGACCCTGCTCAGTTTTGATGTATTGTTGCCTCGGGCAACATCAGACTGGTCAAGGCCCAGCTCTTGTTGGGCAAATTCGTCAAGGTATTTGGCTGTAAAAGATACATCATATGTTAATAGTGTTGCCTGGAGCAGCAAGCTCAAACAGTATGTTATGTCATGTTACATTGCCAATAGGACACTCCATTTGCCATACTTACTCATGCCGGGAGAAAACTGTATGAATCTCATCCGGTTTCCCTTCCCGGTCCCCAAACTCAGAATCGATTTCAGTCTCATTGCATTCAGTGGCCGCCTCTCGAGGTTCACTCTTGCGAGGGACACTCTTGGCTGTCGCACCTGTCAAATACATAGAATAAATATAAGAAACCAAGTATTGATCACATGAATGAGATAATGGAGCCACTGGCCTCTTTCTGGGTGCTTACTGGTACAGCGGGAGACTCATCTTCGGTCACCTCCACTTCCCCCGCCAATTCCCCGCCATCCAAGGGATCTGGTACCGATATCACGATTGGCTGTGGAGAGTGATGCATGGGGAGGTCCGGTTCGTCCCCAAACTCCATTTCATCGGAGTTGTTGGGGACTTCTGGATCCTCCACGCTCGGCTGTAGAGAGATTGGTCTGTGTCAAACCCAAATACATTCTAGGGGCAACTGGACGGTTCAAACGGCAAGAGAAATATATTATTTCAGTACCAGCATAGGACCTAGCATAGGACTTTAGCTCAGGCTTATAGCTACATAAGTGTCTCAGCGTTATGTCAAACATTGTTTTCTGTTCTCTTTTCTTTCTAGGTGGCGGTGGCGTAACAGCGGACGAGCAGGTAGGTTTTAGTTAGGGTCTCAGCCAGGTAAGTAGTAGCATAGGACTTAGCGTAGGAATTTAGCTCATTACTTGCATTACTTGCAATTGAACTGACAAACGTCCAATTGGCCAATTGCCAATTGGACGTTTTTAACGGTTCAAACGGCAAGAGAAATATATTATTTCTGTTGTCCCCACGCACCGGCTACAGATAAGCGGTAGGGGCAACTGGACGGTTCAAATGGCAAGAGAAATATATTATTTCAGTACCAGCATAGGACCTAGCATAGGACTTTAGCTCAGGCTTATAGCTACATAAGTGTCTCAGCGTTATGTCAAACATTGTTTTCTGTTCTCTTTTCTTTCTAGGTGGCGGTGGCGTAACAGCGGACGAGCAGGTAGGTTTTAGTTAGGGTCTCAGCCAGGTAAGTAGTAGCATAGGACTTAGCGTAGGAATTTAGCTCATTACTTGCATTACTTGCAATTGAACTGACAAACGTCCAATTGGCCAATTGCCAATTGGACGTTTTTAACGGTTCAAACGGCAAGAGAAATATATTATTTCTGTTGTCCCCGCACACCGGCTAGAGATAAGCGGTTGGATAGACAGACAAACACACCTGCGGGTAATCCAGCATCCAATTGGGGATACTGCGCTGGCGCTTTCCAGCGACAGAGGCAGGGGCGATGGCAGGCCAGGTCAAAGCACTGGTGACTGACTCGGGGTGCCAGCCAGGGTCAACAACCTGTAGGAAGAACAGGCGTGGATAAACATCTTTGGAAACAGTCAATTGGACCGACAGACAGACAGACATCCAGACCATTGGATAGTTTAGAATACCTCATTCTCAGACTCTGAGTCAGAGTCAGGCGAAAATCCAGGTGTAGGTGCTGGTGCAGTTGCACAGGCACGGGCAGGCCTCTTTGCAGAGGCAGAGGCCTGGCATGATTAAACAAAAACAGTCAGTGAGACTTCCAGAAAATTGGATAGAAAGACACACACAGAGAGATGAATACAGACAGATGAATACAGACCTCTTGCGCGGGTGTCTGGCGCTTCCCCTTCCCCTTCCCCTTCCCAGAATGGCCTGGGCGCTGAGAACCCTGTACAATGAGGAACAACAGATGTGCATAAACAACATGGGAAAATGTCAGTTGGACAGACAGACAGACAGACAGACAGACAGACAGACAGACAGACAGACAGACAGACAGAGTTTTAGCTATATAAG
This sequence comes from Nannobrachium achirus, assembly GCF_963921795.1. Taxonomy (NCBI): domain Eukaryota; kingdom Metazoa; phylum Chordata; class Actinopteri; order Myctophiformes; family Myctophidae; genus Nannobrachium; species Nannobrachium achirus. The sequence continues at coordinate 59,173,328 of NC_137817.1, read as the reverse complement.
TGTCTCAACATTATGTCAACCATAGTTTAGAATTAATACCTCAGGCTCAGCAGGCACAGCAGTCGAGGACACCTGTCCTTGAAGTGCTCTCGCCATTGCCTTATACTTGGATCTTTCAACTAAGGCTTTGGCAAGAGACTTCCGTGTTTCTTTTAGCTCTCTTCTGAGTGCCCAGAGCTCGGCAGTAGTTGTGTCCTCGCCGGGGGGGGTGGATGGGGGATGGGGACCACTTGCAGGACCATGACCCTCTCTGGAGGAGGACGGGGGAGGTGAATGTGCTCCAGGACGTGGTCCAGGCCCAGCCCCCTGTTGCTCGCTGGAGGAGGACGGGGGAGGTGGACGTTGTCGTGCTCTAGGACGTGGTCCAGGCCCAGCCCCCTGTTGCTCGCTGGAGGAGGACGGGGGAGGTGGACGTTGTCGTGCTCTAGGACGTGGTCCAGGCCCAGCCCCCTGTTGCTCGCTGGAGGAGGACGGGGGAGGTGGACGTGCTCCAGGACGTGGTACAGGCCCAGCCCCCTCCTCCTCTGGCTCCTCGTCCGACGGTGGCTGGTACGGTGGCCGGTATTCTGGCGTGTAGTTGTCCAAATCTACCGTGGTCACCAGAGGTGGGTGAGGGTTCTGGGCCCTCAGTTCGGCCATGGTTTTCCGTATTTTTGCCCAACCGGCCTCTTGCAAGATCATCTTGGCTCGTCGGTCCCCGTCTTTCTTGCCGTGCAAATCTTTAACGTGCCTTGGCAGTTTTTGGGTTTTCTTTCCGCAAGCAGGACACGGGTCCTCGTCGATGCTCAGGCGGCCCCGAGACATCTGGAGATAGAGCCATCGCTCCTCATCATTGGTTATCCTGTGTGTGTTAAGGAGGTGCTCCTTCACCTCCTTGATGACCTTCTCACACCCAGGGACGGTGCACCACACGTACCTGTTGTCCTTCCTTTTTGGTGGCTGAAACAACAGTAGGTTTTAGTTAGGGTCTCAGCCAGGTAAGCACTAGCATAGGACTTAGCATAGGACTTTAGCTCAGGCTTTTAGCTACATGAGTGTCTCATTGTTATGTCAAACATTGTTTTCTGTTCTCTTTTCTTTCTAGGTGGCGGTGGCGTAACAGCGGGCGAGCAGGTAGGTATTAGTTAGGGTCTCAGCCAGGTAAGCACTAGCATAGGACTTAGCATAGGACTTTAGCTCAGGCTTTTAGCTACATGAGTGTCTCATTGTTATGTCAAACATTGTTTTCTGTTCTCTTTTCTTTCTAGGTGGCGGTGGCGTAACAGCGGGCGAGCAGGTAGGTATTAGTTAGGGTCTCAGCCAGGTAAGTAGTAGCATAGGACTTAGCGTAGGACTTTAGCTCATTACTTGCTTTACTTGCAATTGGACTGCCAAACGTCCAATTGGCAATATAATATAATGATATTGCCAATTGGACGTTTTAAACGTCCAATTGGCAATATAATGTAATGATATTGCCAATTGGACGTTTTAAACGTCCAATTGGCAATATAATGTAATGATATTGCCAATTGGACGTTTTAAACGTCCAATTGGCAATATAATGTAATGATATTGCCAATTGGACGTTTTAAACTGGATGGTTCGAATGGCAAGATAAATACATTATTTCTGTGCCCCCCGTGCACCGGCTACGGATAAGCGGTTAAAGACACAGAAATACATTCTGTTGAACAGTGAAATTTATATTTTTTTCCCCCCACAACCCAAATTCAAATAAGCAGTTGAAGATGATGGATGGATAAAATACGCAATGTTGCGCCGCTAGTAACATGCGCGCCAAGTTTCACAATATTTCGAGTACGCTATGCAGCTCAAGAACGCAATTTATTGGGAATAATAAAGAATATAGATATAAACATTTTCAATTCACACTTGCTTTGCAGTGCTCGGGCCCTACAATACACAGTCCAAAATACACAAACCAATAACCAACCTACAATGATCTACATTGTGAGCTTGTGATGATGATCTGTATTTTGTCTACAAAGTTTTTAATTATTTCCACATTACCAATTGGACAATGTTCAATTGCTTGCCTAATGCTTACTCACCATGCTTTTGCTCCTTCAGCACAGGTCCAAAAGGTCTCTCTCCTTCAGCTCTCCTTGACCTTCTGTTGAGTTTGGAGGGTGGAGTGTGTGGGTTAACACACCTGATTCTCATAATGAGTTGATTAGCACATGGGGGATGGGGGATGGGGATTATATGTAATGATATTGCCAATTGGACGTTTTAAACGTCCAATTGGCAATATAATGTAATGCTATTGCCAATTGGACGTTTTAAACGTCCAATTGAACGGCCAATAGAACGGCTAGAGATGGCTGGTTGCAGGTGTGTTAATTAAGGCCACCTGGTTTTGCTCACATCATACCTCACTTCACAAAGAGCACAGGACATAGACTGAGTGATTTCAGAGACAAATAATACAACATGCCAAGGGTAATAACAGTCATAATAAAAGTCATAATAGTATATTATGTTGGGTAAAAATGTTTCTTGCTAGTTTAAAGAAGACAATGTAATAAATGTTGCAATACCATTCCATGCATTTATTATTCTTTTATTTTTCAGGACAACCCCAAGAAGGGATATTCCCGGAGCCTTGTGCCTGACAAAACTGGCAAAAACTGCAGATGCATGGTAGAGATGGTCAGGCTCAACAATGCCCTCATCAGGGCCGAGAGGGAGCGTGACGGTTACCGTACGGCCCTCACTCACTTACAGGAAAAGTGGGCAGAGGTATGTATTCTGTCTGTCTGTCTGTCTGTCTGTCTGTCTGTCTGTCTGTCTGTCTGTCTGTCTGTCTGTATGTCTTACTATCTGACTGCCTCGTCACCAGACTGTATTTGTTGAACATTTCCAGGTGGAAAAAAAGGACGAGAAAGGAGGCCAGGCGGAGACAGGAGACACAGAAGAGGAGGGGACTGAAAGAGGAGAGGAAGAAAGCTTCCATACAGCTGGTGGGGACGAAGCAGATGAAAAGGATGGGGGAGAGGGGGCAGGGGCCAAGATGGTTTAAATAAAATTGAATAAAAAATGTGGGAACTATCCGCAACATGAGTTTGACTTCTGTACTTGTCCTTGAACAATAACTGCCTTTACAATTATACATTTATAATCATAATCTCAGATACCTTTCCAGGTTGAACTAGCACCTTTCACAATCTACATAGAATCAGGGGCCACAAAACGACAAGTTGATAGTGACAAAGTAAAAAGCATTTCAGTTCCAATACATGTTTATTGCTAATCGGACGGTCCAAATGGCAATAGAATCCATTTTAATACATAAAAAAGCATCTTCATGGCTTATTTTATAAGTTCTGTAGGTGCTACAGACACCACAATTATGCCACACAGTCATCTTTCACCGCTCTATCATAATATGCTGAGTTTTAGCCAGAGGGACCTTTATTTGGGTGAAAAGTAAAGGTTATAGTGAGCCATTCGTTCATTTGGCAATATTACCTTTTTTCATTTTGAAACTTCAAACTGCTCCCGCTCAAAAACCGTGATAGATAACGATTAGCTCCGGATACATTTTATTATTTGATAGGCCTAGATAACGTACATGCAGTATGGTAGCTTTTGGTTGTCCAGGGGAGAAATAGGAGCAAAAGATAATTGACCAATGTCCGATTGGCAAGAGAAAAAAATTTCTCCCTCCAAAAAGGCATCTTTATGGCTTATTTTATAAGTTCTGTAGGTACTACAGACACCCCAATTATGCCACACAGTCATCTTTCACCGCTCTATCATAATATGCAGAGTTTTAGCCAAAGGGGCCTTTATTTGGGTGAAAAGTAAAGGTTAAAGTGAGCCAAAAAAGGTCAGGCGTCCAATTGGCAATATTAGCTTTTTTCATTTTGAAACTTCAAACGGCTCCCGCTCCGAAACCGTGATAGATAACGATTAGCTCCGGATACATGTTATTATTTGATAGGCCTAGATAACGCACATGCAGTATGGTAGCTTTTGGTGGTCCAGGGGAGAAATAGGAGCAAAAGAGTATCGACCAATGTCCGTTTGGCAAGAGAAAAGAATGTCTACCCCAAAAAAAGCATCTTCATGGCTTATATTATAAGTTCTGTAGGTGCTACAGACACCCCAATTATGCCACACAGTCATCTTTCACCGCTCTATCATAATATGCTGAGTTTTGGCCCGAGGGACCTTTATTTGGGTGAAAAGCAAAGGTTATATTGAGCCAAAAAAGGCCAGGTGGTCATTTGGCAATATTAGCTTTTTTCATTTTGAAACTTCAAGCGGCTCCCGCTCCAAAACAGTGATAGATAACGATTAGCTCCGGATATATTTTATTATTTGATAGGCCTAGATAACGCACATGCAGTATGGTAGCTTTTGGTGGTCCAGGGGAGAAATAGGAGCAAAAGAGTATCGACCAATGTCCGTTTGGCAAGAGAAAATAATACCCCCCCCAAAATGAAAGTGTTTTTTGTCCGCCGATCGGCCATACGACCACCCCAGGCCCCCAGATTCTCAGCAGCGATAGTCCTCGTGCCCAACAATCATAATCTAGAAGCTGGTCTTTGTACAAATTGTAGAAAAAAAGTGCTTCATTTCGGAGCCTCCGAAAGCTCTTAGAGTCTACGCCACTGAGACCTTTCGGAGCAGAAGTTGACATTTTGAGACAAACTTTTTTTCAACAGGTTCTGAGGTTACGATACTGACATATGTTTATCGGCAGTCGATGCAAAGGCCCGCTGCGGTGGTTTCACGTCTCTAGCTGCTCAAGGAGGCCCGCAAACGCAGCGTCCAATTAGCAATATAATGTAATGATATTGCCAATTGGACGTTTTAAACGTCCAATTGGCAATATAATGTAATGATATTGCCAATTGGACGTTTTTTGGGTTAGGGTTAGGATCCTCCTTTTTGTCTTGTTTTCGTTTTAAACGTCCAATTGGCAATATAATGTAATGATTCCAGGGACACCCTGGGCAGGCTCTCCCTGTCCCTGCCTCATAATGATAGCAAGTGCCTATAGTGGGCACACGTTTTAAACGTCCAATTGGCAATAGAACGGCTAGAGATTGTTATGTGCCAATAGCAAGTGAATCAATCAATCATAATGCCACTGGTCGCAGGTGTGTTAATTAAGGCCACCTGGTTTTGCTCACATCAGACCTCACTTCACAAAGAGCACAGGACAGGACAGGACAGAGTGATTTCAGAGAGAAGGAATACAACATGCCAAAGGTAATAACAGTCATAATAGTAAATTATGTTGGGTAAAAATGTTTCTTGCTAGTTTAAAGAAGACAATGTAATAAATGTTGCAATACCATTCCATGCATTTATTATTCTTTTCTTTTTCAGCACAACCCCAAGAAGGGATATTCAAAAAAACGTCCAATTGTCAATCTCGTTACAATTTTATATTCCCGGAGCCTTTGGCCTGACGAAACTCCCCAAATCTGCTTGAGATGCATGGCAGAAATGGTCAGGCTCAACAATGCCCTCATCAGGGCCGAGAGGGAGCGTGACGGTTACCGTGCGGCCCTCATTGAATTACAGGAAAAGTTGGCAGAGGTATGTATTCTGTCTGTCTGTCTGTCTGTCTGTCTGTCTGTCTGTCTGTCTGTCTGTCTGTCTGTCTGTCTGTCTGTCTGTCTGTCTTACTATCTGACTGCCTCGTCACCAGACTGTATTTGTTGAACATTTCCAGGTGGGAAAAAAGGACGAGAAAGGAGGCCAGGCGGAGACAGGAGACACAGAAGAGGAGGGGACTGAAAGAGGAGAGGAAGAAAGCTTCCATACAGCTGGTGGGGACGAAGCAGATGAAAAGGATGGGGGAGAGGGGGCAGGGGCCAAGATGGTTTAAATAAAATTGAATAAAAAATGTGGGAACTATCCGCAACATAAGTTTGACTTCTGTACTTGTCCTTGAACAATAACTGCCTTTACAATTATACATTTATAATCATAATCTCAGATACCTTTCCAGGTTGAGCTAGCACCTTTCACAATCTACATAGAATCAGGGGCCACAAAACGACAAGTCGATAGTGACAAAGTAAAAAGCATTTCAGTTCCAATACATGTTTATTGCTAATCGGACGGTCCAAATGGCAATATAATCCATTTTAATACATAAAAAAGCATCTTAATGGCTTATTTTATTTTTATTAGTTCTCTAGGTACTACAGACACCCCAATTATGCCACACAGTCATCTTTTACCGCTCTATCATAATATGCAGAGTTTTAGCCAAAGGGGCCTTTATTTGGGTGAAAAGTAAAGGTTAAACTGAGCCAAAAAAGGCCATTCGTTCATTTGGCAATATTACCTTTTTTCATTTTGAAACTTCAAACGGCTCCCGCTCCAAGACCGTGATAGATAACGATTAGCTCCGGATATATTTTATTATTTGATAGACCTAGATAACGCACATGCAGTATGGTAGCTTTCGGTGGTCCAGGGGAGAAATAGGAGCAAAAGATAATCGACCAATGTCCGATTGGCAAGAGAAAATAATTTCTCCCCCCAAAAAAGCATCTTCCTGGCTTATTTTATAAGTTCTGTAGGTGCTACAGACACCCCAATTATTCCACACAGTAATCTTTCACCGCTTTATCATAATATGCTGAGTTTTAGCCAAAAGGACCTTTATTCGGTAAAAAGTAAAGGTTACAGTGAGCCAAAAAAGGCCATTCGTTCATTTGGCAATATTACCTTTTTTCATTTTGAAACTTCAAACTGCTCCCGCTCAAAAACCGTGATAGATAACGATTAGCTCCGGATACATTTTATTATTTGATAGGCCTAGATAACGTACATGCAGTATGGTAGCTTTCGGTTGTCCAGGGGAGAAATAGGAGCAAAAGATAATTGACCAATGTCCGATTGGCAAGAGAAAATAATTTCTCCCTCCAAAAAGGCATCTTTATGGCTTATTTTATAAGTTCTGTAGGTACTACAGACACCCCAATTATGCCACACAGTCATCTTTCACCGCTCTATCATAATATGCAGAGTTTTAGCCAAAGGGGCCTTTATTTGGTTGAAAAGTAAAGGTTAAAGTGAGCCAAAAAAGGTCAGGCGTCCAATTGGCAATATTAGCTTTTTTCATTTTGAAACTTCAAACGGCTCCCGCTCCGAAACCGTGACAGATAACGATTAGCTCCGGATATATTTTATTATTTGATAGGCCTAGATAACGCACATGCAGTATGGTAGCTTTTGGTGGTCCAGGGGAGAAATAGGAGCAAAAGAGTATCGACCAATGTCCGTTTGGCAAGAGAAAAGAGTTTTTACCCCAAAAAAAGCATCTTCATGGCTTATTTTATAAGTTCTGTAGGTGCTACAGACACCCCAATTATGCCACACAGTCATCTTTCACCGCTCTATCATAATATGCTGAGTTTTAGCCAGAGGGGCCTTTATTTGGGTGAAAAGTAAAGGTTATAGTGAGCCAAAAAAGGCCAGGCGTTCATTTGGCAATATTAGCTTTTTTCATTTTGAAACTTCAAGCGGCTCCCGCTCCAAAACCGTGATAGATAACGATTAGCTCCGGATATATTTTATTATTTGATAGGCCTAGATAACGCACATGCAGTATGGTAGCTTTTGGTGGTCCAGGGGAGAAATAGGAGCAAAAGAGTATCGACCAATGTCCGTTTGGCAAGAGAAAATTATACCCCCCCCAAAATGAAAGTGTTTTTTGTCCGCCGATCGGCCATACGACCACCCCAGGCCCCCAGATTCTCAGCAGCGATAGTCCTCGTGCCCAACAATCATAATCTAGAAGCTGGTCTTTGTACATATTGTGGAAAAAAAGTGCTTCATTTCGGAGCCTCCGAAAGCTCTAAGGGTCTACGCCTCTGAGACCTTTCGGAGCAGAAATTGGCCTTTTGAGACAAACTTTTTTTCTAAAGGTTCTGAGGTTACGATACTGACATATGTTAATCGGCAGTCGATGCAGAGGCCCTCTGCGGTGGTTTCACGTCTCTAGCTGCTCTGGGAGGCCCGCAAACGCAGCGTCCATTTGGCAATAGAATGAAAGAGATTTTCCTGAACTCAAAATTCCATTCATTCTATTGCCAAATGGATGCCGCGTTTGCGGGGCCTCCCAGAGCAGCTAGAGACGTGAAACCACCACAGGGATGCTCTGCATCGAGTGCGGTTTGACATATATCAGAATCATAACCTCAGCAGCTTTTGAAGATGACCGTTTGCACGTTTCAATATGTAGGGGCCACATTATGACACTTAATGTCGAGGGGCGAACGACACCACACTCGAGGGG
>NC_137817.1:59152553-59155053 GCF_963921795.1 Nannobrachium achirus | reverse complement strand
TGATGGAGGGTGTGCCCACCTTGGCTACTGACCTACCGTACTAGGCAGGGGCAGGGGGCAACAGCCCTAGCACCCCAGGGGTCCCTAGGGACCTCCAGAGCACCAGGGCCGACCCTCCGAACCCTCTAGCCCGACCCAGCTCATCTTTTCGGGGCACTGAGCGGCAGGCGCCGCTCCCTATACCTCCGTGATGGAGGGTGTGCCCACTTTGGCTACTGACCTACCGTACTAGGCAGGGGCAGGGGGCAACAGCCCTAGCACCACCAGGGGTCCCTAGGGACCTCCAGGGCACCAGGGCCGACCCTCCGAACCCTCTAGCCCGACCCAGCTCATCTTTTCGGGGCACTGAGCGGCAGGCGCCGCTCCCTATACCTCCGTGATGGAGGGTGTGCCCACTTTGGCTACTGACCTACTGTACTAGGCAGGGGCAGGGGGCAACAGCCCTAGCACCCCAGGGGTCCCTAGGAACCTCCAGAGCACCAGGGCCGACCCTCCGAACCCTCTAGCCCGACCCAGCTCATCTTTTCGGGGCACTGAACGGCAGGCGCCGCTCCCTATACCTCCGTGATGGAGGGTGTGCCCACTTTGGCTACTGACCTACCGTACTAGGCAGGGGCAGGGGGCAACAGCCCTAGCACCCCAGGGGTCCCTAGGGACCTCCAGAGCACATGGGCCGACCCTCCACACCCTCATGCCCGACCTAGCTCACCTTTTCGGGGCACTGAACGGCCAGCGCCGCTCTCTATACCTCCGTGATGGAGGGTGTGCCCTCTTTGGCTACTTACCTGCAGTACGAGGCAGGGGCAGGGGGCAACAGCCCTAGCACTCACAGGGGTCCCTAGGGACCTCCAGAGCACATGGGCCGACCCTCCACACCCTCATGCCCGACCTAGCTCACCTTTTCGGGGCACTGAACACCGAGCGCCGCCCTCCATAGCTCCGTGATGGAGGGTGTGCCTCATACAGGCACTGCTCTACGGTACGTGGGCGGGGGCAGGGGACACTGCCCAAGGGGTCCCCGGAACATCCAGACACCCAGGGACCACGCTCCACGCTTCAAACCCGAGCTAAGGCACTCATTTCGGCCACTGGACGGCCAGCGCCGCTCTCTATACCTCCGTGATGGAGGGTGTGCCTCATACAGGCACTGCTCTACGGTACGTGGGCGGGGGCAGGGGACACTGCCCAAGGGGTCCCCGGAACATCCAGACACCCAGGGACCACCCTCCACGCTTCAAACCCGAGCTAAGGCACTCATTTCGGCCACTGGACGGCCAGCGCCGCTCTCTATACCTCCGTGATGGAGGGTGTGCCTCATACAGGCACTGCTCTACGGTACGTGGGCGGGGGCAGGGGACACTGCCCAAGGGGTCCCCGGAACATCCAGACACCCAGGGACCACCCTCCACGCTTCAAACCCGAGCTAAGGCACCCATTTCGGCCACTGGACGCCCAGCGCCGGCCTCTATACCTCCGTGATGGAGGGTGTTCCCAATTGAGGCTCTGACCTACAGTAATGTGGCAGGAGGAGGGAGACTGAGCCCTGGCTCCAGACCTCCAGGGCAGGGGGGCCGGCGCCGCCGCAGGCCTGCCCGCCCGAGGGCCACTCTCTTTCCCATACACGAGATGGCACAAGGGCCTCTCGGTTCCTGGATCTTTTTCCCCTCCCAGGACTGAGAGGGAGGAGAGCCCAGTCTACTTGTGTGTTTGCTTTTACCGCCCCAGAGAATTTCAAAGGAGGGAAACCGGGAGGCTTGCCCAGGGACCAGCGGGGGTCCCCGGACCCCCCAGAGCACCAGGGCCGACGTGCCCGACCCTCGACCCGACTTGGGACACCCTCCTGGGGGGTCCGCGACCCAGCAGCGGCCTCTATACCTCCGTGATGGAGGGTGTTCCCACTTTGTGCGGGAGGATTTTTCAAAGGACAGGGGCAGGGGAGATCTGCCCAGCCTCCGGTACCTCCAGGGCCGACTCTCCACACCCTCTAGGCCGACTAGGGGCACCCTCCTCGGCCACTTTCCACCCAGAGCCGGCCTCAGCTCCATGGGGACATGGGGATATTCTGTACTTAGAAAAAATCCCGGCTCAAGTGCCCGCTTTCAGCCACTCGCTAACACTACAAGTCAGGGGGCAGGGGACACTGCCCAGGGGGTCCGGGGACCCCCAAGAGAACCAGGGACCACCCTCCCCACCCCAAACCCGAGTTAAGACACCCATCTGGGCCACTTTACACCCAGCACCGGCCTCTACACCTCCGTGATGGAGGGTGTTCCCACTTTGTTCGGGAGGATTTTTCAAAGGACAGGGGCAGGGGAGATCTGCCCAGGCTCTCGAAACCTCCAGGGCCGACTCTCCACACCCTCTAGGCCGACTAGGGGCACCCTCCTCGGCCACAATCCACCCAGCACCGGCCTCTATACCTCCGTGATGGAGGGTGTTCCCACTTTGCTCGGGAGAGTTTTACAAAGGAAGGAGGGGGGGAGAGAGCCAGGGAGCCTGG
>NC_137817.1:59137553-59142553 GCF_963921795.1 Nannobrachium achirus | reverse complement strand
CTCCTTCCCATACACGGGATGGCACTGGTGCCTCCCGATTCCTGGATCTTTTTCCCCTCCCACAGGGGGAGGGGGGGACAGCCACCTTCTCCATGAGCTCCGGGGCGCTCGCCCCGCTCGCGCAGCCCGAAACGGTGCACCTTCGTCGGGCTACGTAGCTCCACGCTTCGCCGGCACGCGCCGGTTCTTATATCCGGGCTGGGAAAAGTTCCCAAATCGTTCGGGAGAGTTTTTCAAAGACAGGGGGGGGGAGAGGAGCCAGGGACGCCCCTGGCTCCTCGACCACCTCCAGGCTCCGAGGGGGGCAGCGCCGGCGCCGGCCTGCCCGCCCGAGGGCCACTCTCCTTCCCATACACGAGATGGCACAAGGGCCTCCCGGTTCCTGGATCTTTTTCCCCTCCCACAGGGGGAGGGGGGGACAGCCACCGGCTCCATGAGCTCGAGGGGCGCTCGCCCCACTCGCACAGCCCGAAACGGTGCACCTCCGTCGGGCTGCGGAGCTCCACGTTCCACACCTACCCTATGGTGGAAGTTGGCCTTTACCCCCCCAGAGAATTTCAAAGGAGGGCAAGGGAGGCCTGCCCAGGGACCCCCGGGGACCCCGGGGACCCTCCTGGGACATGGGACTCTCTCCAGGGCACCAGGGCCGATGTGCTGCACCCTGAGCCCGACTTAGGACACCTTTTCGGGGCACTGGACGCCCAGCGCCGCTCTCTATACCTCCGTGATGGAGGGTGTTCCCTCTCTGGCTACTTACCTACAGTACGAGGCAGGGGCAGGGGGCAACAGCCCTAGCACTCACGGGGGTCCCTAGGGACCTCCAGAGCACCTGGGCCGACCCTCCACACCCTCATGCCCGACCTAGCTCACCTTTTCGGGGCACTGAACGGCCCGCGCCGCTCCCTATAGCTCCGTGATGGAGCAAGTGCCTCAACCTGGACCTCACCTACGGTACAAGGCAGGGGCAGGGGAAGCCTGCCCAAGGGGTCCCTGGAACCAGCAGACCTCCAGGGCCCACCCTGGCCACCTCAAGGCCGACTTAGGACACCTTTTCGGGGCACTGGACGCCCAGCGCCGCTCTCTATACCTCCGTGATGGAGGGTGTGCCCTCTTTGGCTACTTACCTGCAGTGCGAGGCAGGGGCAGGGGGCAACAGCCCTAGCACTCACAGGGGTCCCTAGGGACCTCCAGAGCACATGGGCCGACCCTCCACGCCCTCATGCCCGACCTAGCTCACCTTTTCGGGGCACTGAACGGCCAGCGCCGCTCTCTATACCTCCGTGATGGAGGGTGTGCCCTCTTTGGCTACTTACCTGCAGTACGAGGCAGGGGCAGGGGGCAGCAGCCCTAGCACTCACAGGGGTCCCTAGGGACCTCCAGAGCACATGGGCCGACCCTCCACGCCCTCATGCCCGACCTAGCTCACCTTTTCGGGGCACTGAACGGCCAGCGCCGCTCCCTATACCTCCGTGATGGAGGGTGTGCCCACTTTGGCTACTGACCTACCGTACTAGGCAGGGGCAGGGGGCAACAGCCCTAGCACCCCAGGGGTCCCTAGGGACCTCCAGAGCACCAGGGCCGACCCTCCGAACCCTCTAGCCCGACCCAGCTCATCTTTTCGGGGCACTGAGCGGCAGGCGCCGCTCCCTATACCTCCGTGATGGAGGGTGTGCCCACCTTGGCTACTGACCTACCGTACTAGGCAGGGGCAGGGGGCAACAGCCCTAGCACCCCAGGGGTCCCTAGGGACCTCCAGAGCACCAGGGCCGACCCTCCGAACCCTCTAGCCCGACCCAGCTCATCTTTTCGGGGCACTGAGCGGCAGGCGCCGCTCCCTATACCTCCGTGATGGAGGGTGTGCCCACTTTGGCTACTGACCTACCGTACTAGGCAGGGGCAGGGGGCAACAGCCCTAGCACCACCAGGGGTCCCTAGGGACCTCCAGGGCACCAGGGCCGACCCTCCGAACCCTCTAGCCCGACCCAGCTCATCTTTTCGGGGCACTGAGCGGCAGGCGCCGCTCCCTATACCTCCGTGATGGAGGGTGTGCCCACTTTGGCTACTGACCTACTGTACTAGGCAGGGGCAGGGGGCAACAGCCCTAGCACCCCAGGGGTCCCTAGGAACCTCCAGAGCACCAGGGCCGACCCTCCGAACCCTCTAGCCCGACCCAGCTCATCTTTTCGGGGCACTGAACGGCAGGCGCCGCTCCCTATACCTCCGTGATGGAGGGTGTGCCCACTTTGGCTACTGACCTACCGTACTAGGCAGGGGCAGGGGGCAACAGCCCTAGCACCCCAGGGGTCCCTAGGGACCTCCAGAGCACATGGGCCGACCCTCCACACCCTCATGCCCGACCTAGCTCACCTTTTCGGGGCACTGAACGGCCAGCGCCGCTCTCTATACCTCCGTGATGGAGGGTGTGCCCTCTTTGGCTACTTACCTGCAGTACGAGGCAGGGGCAGGGGGCAACAGCCCTAGCACTCACAGGGGTCCCTAGGGACCTCCAGAGCACATGGGCCGACCCTCCACACCCTCATGCCCGACCTAGCTCACCTTTTCGGGGCACTGAACACCGAGCGCCGCCCTCCATAGCTCCGTGATGGAGGGTGTGCCTCATACAGGCACTGCTCTACGGTACGTGGGCGGGGGCAGGGGACACTGCCCAAGGGGTCCCCGGAACATCCAGACACCCAGGGACCACGCTCCACGCTTCAAACCCGAGCTAAGGCACTCATTTCGGCCACTGGACGGCCAGCGCCGCTCTCTATACCTCCGTGATGGAGGGTGTGCCTCATACAGGCACTGCTCTACGGTACGTGGGCGGGGGCAGGGGACACTGCCCAAGGGGTCCCCGGAACATCCAGACACCCAGGGACCACCCTCCACGCTTCAAACCCGAGCTAAGGCACTCATTTCGGCCACTGGACGGCCAGCGCCGCTCTCTATACCTCCGTGATGGAGGGTGTGCCTCATACAGGCACTGCTCTACGGTACGTGGGCGGGGGCAGGGGACACTGCCCAAGGGGTCCCCGGAACATCCAGACACCCAGGGACCACCCTCCACGCTTCAAACCCGAGCTAAGGCACCCATTTCGGCCACTGGACGCCCAGCGCCGGCCTCTATACCTCCGTGATGGAGGGTGTTCCCAATTGAGGCTCTGACCTACAGTAATGTGGCAGGAGGAGGGAGACTGAGCCCTGGCTCCAGACCTCCAGGGCAGGGGGGCCGGCGCCGCCGCAGGCCTGCCCGCCCGAGGGCCACTCTCTTTCCCATACACGAGATGGCACAAGGGCCTCTCGGTTCCTGGATCTTTTTCCCCTCCCAGGACTGAGAGGGAGGAGAGCCCAGTCTACTTGTGTGTTTGCTTTTACCGCCCCAGAGAATTTCAAAGGAGGGAAACCGGGAGGCTTGCCCAGGGACCAGCGGGGGTCCCCGGACCCCCCAGAGCACCAGGGCCGACGTGCCCGACCCTCGACCCGACTTGGGACACCCTCCTGGGGGGTCCGCGACCCAGCAGCGGCCTCTATACCTCCGTGATGGAGGGTGTTCCCACTTTGTGCGGGAGGATTTTTCAAAGGACAGGGGCAGGGGAGATCTGCCCAGCCTCCGGTACCTCCAGGGCCGACTCTCCACACCCTCTAGGCCGACTAGGGGCACCCTCCTCGGCCACTTTCCACCCAGAGCCGGCCTCAGCTCCATGGGGACATGGGGATATTCTGTACTTAGAAAAAATCCCGGCTCAAGTGCCCGCTTTCAGCCACTCGCTAACACTACAAGTCAGGGGGCAGGGGACACTGCCCAGGGGGTCCGGGGACCCCCAAGAGAACCAGGGACCACCCTCCCCACCCCAAACCCGAGTTAAGACACCCATCTGGGCCACTTTACACCCAGCACCGGCCTCTACACCTCCGTGATGGAGGGTGTTCCCACTTTGTTCGGGAGGATTTTTCAAAGGACAGGGGCAGGGGAGATCTGCCCAGGCTCTCGAAACCTCCAGGGCCGACTCTCCACACCCTCTAGGCCGACTAGGGGCACCCTCCTCGGCCACAATCCACCCAGCACCGGCCTCTATACCTCCGTGATGGAGGGTGTTCCCACTTTGCTCGGGAGAGTTTTACAAAGGAAGGAGGGGGGGAGAGAGCCAGGGAGCCTGGATCTCGGAGCTCCAGGGCCCAGGGGCCGGCCCCTCACTGCTCGAGGCCGACCTGGGGGCCTCGGCCTCGGCCGAGGGACCACCCACGGACCCCCTGGAGCGCTCGCGGACCCCCTCGGACCCCCTAAACGGCCCTAAACGGCCACAACTCGGCCCCAGGGGGTCCGCGAGAGACGGGGCCGGCACCCAAATGGTGTCCCGAGGGTCCCCCACGCCCGGGGACCCCCGCGGACCACCTGGAACCCCGAAAAAAAAAACTTTTATAGCAGACCCCCAAGCTCGCCAGAACGGTTTTTAGGCTCCCATTCCCACGCCCTTTGGGCCTCGCGCTCGAGCCTGGTACCGTTGGAACCGGCTCGCCGCCCCGCACACGATGCTGCCCTCGCGGACCCCCGGGGACCCCCAGGGCCGGCGCCAGGCCCCGAAAACCGGGCCTGGCGAGCTCCAGGGACCCCCGGGGACCACCAGGGCCGGTCCCCGGTGCTCCCTGGCGGGCCTCCGAGCACCGCCGCCCGGGGACCACCGCCAGGGACGCCCGCGGACCCCCAGGGCCGGCCCCAGGCCCCAAAAACCGGCCTGGGGAGCACTCTGGCGGCCTGGCCACCACCAGGGACCACCAGGGCCGGTCCCCGGTGCTCCCTGGCGGGCCTCCGAGCACTGCCGCCCGGGGACCACCTCCAGGGACCACCGGGGACCACCAGGCGCTCCGCTGGGCCCCGAGTACCCACCTTTAAGCACCCCTCGGCGGGGGCTATTGGCCTGCGGCCCGCCCAGCAAGCTCCGCGAGGACCTGGTGCTGTTCTGGACTTTGAAAATTTTTTCACAGCTGCCCAGGGACCTGGA
>NC_137817.1:59122553-59127553 GCF_963921795.1 Nannobrachium achirus | reverse complement strand
CAGCCCTAGCACTCACGGGGGTCCCTAGGGACCTCCAGAGCACCTGGGCCGACCCTCCACACCCTCATGCCCGACCTAGCTCACCTTTTCGGGGCACTGAACGGCCCGCGCCGCTCCCTATAGCTCCGTGATGGAGCAAGTGCCTCAACCTGGACCTCACCTACGGTACAAGGCAGGGGCAGGGGAAGCCTGCCCAAGGGGTCCCTGGAACCAGCAGACCTCCAGGGCCCACCCTGGCCACCTCAAGGCCGACTTAGGACACCTTTTCGGGGCACTGGACGCCCAGCGCCGCTCTCTATACCTCCGTGATGGAGGGTGTGCCCTCTTTGGCTACTTACCTACAGTACAAGGCAGGGGCGGGGGGCAACAGCCCTAGCACCCCAGGGGTCCCTAGGGACCTCCAGAGCACCAGGGCCGACCCTCCGAACCCTCTAGCCCGACCCAGCTCATCTTTTCGGGGCACTGAGCGGCAGGCGCCGCTCCCTATACCTCCGTGATGGAGGGTGTGCCCACCTTGGCTACTGACCTACCGTACTAGGCAGGGGCAGGGGGCAACAGCCCTAGCACCCCAGGGGTCCCTAGGGACCTCCAGAGCACCAGGGCCGACCCTCCGAACCCTCTAGCCCGACCCAGCTCATCTTTTCGGGGCACTGAGCGGCAGGCGCCGCTCCCTATACCTCCGTGATGGAGGGTGTGCCCACTTTGGCTACTGACCTACCGTACTAGGCAGGGGCAGGGGGCAACAGCCCTAGCACCACCAGGGGTCCCTAGGGACCTCCAGGGCACATGGGCCGACCCTCCGAACCCTCTAGCCCGACCCAGCTCATCTTTTCGGGGCACTGAGCGGCAGGCGCCGCTCCCTATACCTCCGTGATGGAGGGTGTGCCCACTTTGGCTACTGACCTACCGTACTAGGCAGGGGCAGGGGGCAACAGCCCTAGCACCCCAGGGGTCCCTAGGAACCTCCAGAGCACCAGGGCCGACCCTCCGAACCCTCTAGCCCGACCCAGCTCATCTTTTCGGGGCACTGAACGGCAGGCGCCGCTCCCTATACCTCCGTGATGGAGGGTGTGCCCTCTTTGGCTACTTACCTGCAGTACGAGGCAGGGGCAGGGGGCAACAGCCCTAGCACTCACAGGGGTCCCTAGGGACCTCCAGAGCACCTAGGCCGACCCTCCACACCCTCATGCCCGACCTAGCTCACCTTTTCGGGGCACTGAACACCGAGCGCCGCCCTCCATAGCTCCGTGATGGAGGGTGTTCCCACTTTGGCTACCTACCTACAGTACGAGGCAGGGGCAGGGGGCAACAGCCCTAGCACTCACAGGGGTCCCTAGGGACCTCCAGAGCACCTAGGCCGACCCTCCACACCCTCATGCCCGACCTAGCTCACCTTTTCGGGGCACTGAACACCGAGCGCCGCCCTCCATAGCTCCGTGATGGAGGGTGTTCCCACTTTGGCTACCTACCTACAGTACGAGGCAGGGGCAGGGGGCAACAGCCCTAGCACTCACAGGGGTCCCTAGGGACCTCCAGAGCACCTGGGCCGACCCTCCACACCCTCATGCCCGACCTAGCTCACCTTTTCGGGGCACTGAACGGCCAGCGCCGCTCTCTATACCTCCGTGATGGAGGGTGTGCCCTCTTTGGCTACCTACCCACAGTACGAGGCAGGGGCAGGGGGCAACAGCCCTAGCACTCACAGGGGTCCCTAGGGACCTCCAGAGCACCTAGGCCGACCCTCCACACCCTCATGCCCGACCTAGCTCACCTTTTCGGGGCACTGAACGGCCAGCGCCGCTCTCTATACCTCCGTGATGGAGGGTGTGCCCTCTTTGGCTACCTACCCACAGTACGAGGCAGGGGCAGGGGGCAACAGCCCTAGCACTCACAGGGGTCCCTAGGGACCTCCAGAGCACCTAGGCCGACCCTCCACACCCTCATGCCCGACCTAGCTCACCTTTTCGGGGCACTGAACGGCCAGCGCCGCTCTCTATACCTCCGTGATGGAGGGTGTGCCCTCTTTGGCTACTTACCTGCAGTACGAGGCAGGGGCAGGGGACACTGCCCAAGGGGTCCCTGGAACCAGCAGACCTCCAGGGACCACCCTGGCCACCTCAAGCCCGACTTAGGACACCTTTTCCGGGCACTGAACGGCGAGCGCCGCTCCCTATACCTCCGTGATGGAGGGTGTGCCTCATACAGGCACTGCTCTACGGTACGTGGGCGGGGGCAGGGGACACTGCCCAAGGGGTCCCCGGAACATCCAGACACCCAGGGACCACCCTCCACGCTTCAAACCCGAGCTAAGACACTCATTTCGGCCACTGGGCGCCCAGCGCCGCTCTCTATACCTCCGTGATGGAGGGTGTGCCTCATACAGGCACTGCTCTACGGTACGTGGGCGGGGGCAGGGGACACTGCCCAAGGGGTCCCCGGAACATCCAGACACCCAGGGACCACCCTCCACGCTTCAAACCCGAGCTAAGGCACTCATTTCGGCCACTGGACGGCCAGCGCCGCTCTCTATACCTCCGTGATGGAGGGTGTGCCTCATACAGGCACTGCTCTACGGTACGTGGGCGGGGGCAGGGGACACTGCCCAAGGGGTCCCCGGAACATCCAGACACCCAGGGACCACCCTCCACGCTTCAAACCCGAGCTAAGGCACCCATTTCGGCCACTGGACGCCCAGCGCCGGCCTCTATACCTCCGTGATGGAGGGTGTTCCCAATTGAGGCTCTGACCTACAGTAATGTGGCAGGAGGAGGGAGACTGAGCCCTGGCTCCAGACCTCCAGGGCAGGGGGGCCGGCGCCGCCGCAGGCCTGCCCGCCCGAGGGCCACTCTCTTTCCCATACACGAGATGGCACAAGGGCCTCTCGGTTCCTGGATCTTTTTCCCCTCCCAGGACTGAGAGGGAGGAGAGCCCAGTCTACTTGTGTGTTTGCTTTTACCGCCCCAGAGAATTTCAAAGGAGGGAAACCGGGAGGCTTGCCCAGGGACCGCCGGGGGTCCCCGGACCCCCCAGAGCACCAGGGCCGACGTGCCCGACCCTCAACCCGACTTGGGACACCCTCCTGGGGGGTCCGCCACCCAGCAGCGGCCTCTATACCTCCGTGATGGAGGGTGTTCCCACTTTGTTCGGGAGGATTTTTCAAAGGACAGGGGCAGGGGAGATCAGCCCAGCCTCCGGTACCTCCAGGGCCGACTCTCCACACCCTCTAGGCCGACTAGGGGCACCCTCCTCGGCCACTTTCCACCCAGAGCCGGCCTCAGCTCCATGGGGACATGGGGATATTCTGGACTTAGAAAAAATCCCGGCTCAAGTGCCCGCTTTCAGCCACTCGCTAACACTACAAGTCAGGGGCAGGGGACACTGCCCAGGGGGTCCGGGGACCCCCAAGAGAACCAGGGACCACCCTCCCCACCCCAAACCCGAGTTAGGACACCCATCTGGGCCACTTTACACCCAGCACCGGCCTCTACACCTCCGTGATGGAGGGTGTTCCCACTTTGTTCGGGAGGATTTTTCAAAGGACAGGGGCAGGGGAGATCTGCCCAGGCTCTCGAAACCTCCAGGGCCGACTCTCCACACCCTCTAGGCCGACTAGGGGCACCCTCCTCGGCCACAATCCACCCAGCACCGGCCTCTATACCTCCGTGATGGAGGGTGTTCCCACTTTGCTCGGGAGAGTTTTACAAAGGAAGGAGGGGGGGAGAGAGCCAGGGAGCCTGGATCTCGGAGCTCCAGGGCCCAGGGGCCGGCCCCTCACTGCTCGAGGCCGACCTGGGGGCCTCGGCCTCGGCCGAGGGACCACCCACGGACCCCCTGGAGCGCTCGCGGACCCCCTCGGACCCCCTAAACGGCCCTAAACGGCCACAACTCGGCCCCAGGGGGTCCGCGAGAGACGGGGCCGGCACCCAAATGGTGTCCCGAGGGTCCCCCACGCCCGGGGACCCCCGCGGACCACCTGGAACCCCGAAAAAAAAAACTTTGATAGCAGACCCCCAAGCTCGCCAGAACGGTTTTTAGGCTCCCATTGTACCGCCCTTTGGGCCTCGCGCTCGAGCCTGGTACCGTTGGAACCGGCTCGCCGCCCCGCACACGATGCTGCCCTCGCGGACCCCCGGGGACCCCCAGGGCCGGCGCCAGGCCCCGAAAACCGGGCCTGGCGAGCTCCAGGGACCCCCGGGGACCACCAGGGCCGGTCCCCGGTGCTCCCTGGCGGGCCTCCGAGCACCGCCGCCCGGGGACCACCGCCAGGGACGCCCGCGGACCCCCAGGGCCGGCCCCAGGCCCCAAAAACCGGCCTGGGGAGCACTCTGGCGGCCTGGCCACCACCAGGGACCACCAGGGCCGGTCCCCGGTGCTCCCTGGCGGGCCTCCGAGCACTGCCGCCCGGGGACCACCTCCAGGGACCACCGGGGACCACCAGGCGCTCCGCTGGGCCCCGAGTACCCACCTTTAAGCACCCCTCGGCGGGGGCTATTGGCCTGCGGCCCGCCCAGCAAGCTCCGCGAGGACCTGGTGCTGTTCTGGACTTTGAAAATTTTTTCACAGCTGCCCAGGGACCTGGACGTAACCCTAACCCTGACCCTAACCCTCTGGAACATTTCCCTGACAAGCCGTTTTTTTTCTAAGTGCTGCTGGACTTAGAAAAAAACTGGCTTAAATTGACAAGCCGTTTTTTTTCTAAGTGCTGCTGGACTTAGAAAAAAACTGGCTTAAATTGACAAGCCGTTTTTTTTCTAAGTGCTGCTGGACTTAGAAAAAAACTGGCTTAAATTGACAAGCCGTTTTTTTTCTAAGTGCTGCTGGACTTAGAAAAAAACTGGCTTAAATTGACAAGCCGTTTTTTTTCTAAGTGCTGCTGGACTTAGAAAAAAACTGGCTTAAATTGACAAGCCGTTTTTTTTCTAAGTGCTGCTGGACTTAGAAAAAAACTGGCTTAAATTGACAAGCCGTTTTTTTTCTAAGTGCTGCTGGACTTAGAAAAA
>NC_137817.1:59110053-59112553 GCF_963921795.1 Nannobrachium achirus | reverse complement strand
GGGGTCCCTGGAACCAGCAGACCTCCAGGGCCCACCCTGGCCACCTCAAGGCCGACTTAGGACACCTTTTCGGGGCACTGGACGCCCAGCGCCGCTCTCTATACCTCCGTGATGGAGGGTGTGCCCTCTTTGGCTACTTACCTACAGTACAAGGCAGGGGCGGGGGGCAACAGCCCTAGCACCCCAGGGGTCCCTAGGGACCTCCAGAGCACCAGGGCCGACCCTCCGAACCCTCTAGCCCGACCCAGCTCATCTTTTCGGGGCACTGAGCGGCAGGCGCCGCTCCCTATACCTCCGTGATGGAGGGTGTGCCCACCTTGGCTACTGACCTACCGTACTAGGCAGGGGCAGGGGGCAACAGCCCTAGCACCCCAGGGGTCCCTAGGGACCTCCAGAGCACCAGGGCCGACCCTCCGAACCCTCTAGCCCGACCCAGCTCATCTTTTCGGGGCACTGAGCGGCAGGCGCCGCTCCCTATACCTCCGTGATGGAGGGTGTGCCCACTTTGGCTACTGACCTACCGTACTAGGCAGGGGCAGGGGGCAACAGCCCTAGCACCACCAGGGGTCCCTAGGGACCTCCAGGGCACATGGGCCGACCCTCCGAACCCTCTAGCCCGACCCAGCTCATCTTTTCGGGGCACTGAGCGGCAGGCGCCGCTCCCTATACCTCCGTGATGGAGGGTGTGCCCACTTTGGCTACTGACCTACCGTACTAGGCAGGGGCAGGGGGCAACAGCCCTAGCACCCCAGGGGTCCCTAGGAACCTCCAGAGCACCAGGGCCGACCCTCCGAACCCTCTAGCCCGACCCAGCTCATCTTTTCGGGGCACTGAACGGCAGGCGCCGCTCCCTATACCTCCGTGATGGAGGGTGTGCCCTCTTTGGCTACTTACCTGCAGTACGAGGCAGGGGCAGGGGGCAACAGCCCTAGCACTCACAGGGGTCCCTAGGGACCTCCAGAGCACCTAGGCCGACCCTCCACACCCTCATGCCCGACCTAGCTCACCTTTTCGGGGCACTGAACACCGAGCGCCGCCCTCCATAGCTCCGTGATGGAGGGTGTTCCCACTTTGGCTACCTACCTACAGTACGAGGCAGGGGCAGGGGGCAACAGCCCTAGCACTCACAGGGGTCCCTAGGGACCTCCAGAGCACCTAGGCCGACCCTCCACACCCTCATGCCCGACCTAGCTCACCTTTTCGGGGCACTGAACACCGAGCGCCGCCCTCCATAGCTCCGTGATGGAGGGTGTTCCCACTTTGGCTACCTACCTACAGTACGAGGCAGGGGCAGGGGGCAACAGCCCTAGCACTCACAGGGGTCCCTAGGGACCTCCAGAGCACCTGGGCCGACCCTCCACACCCTCATGCCCGACCTAGCTCACCTTTTCGGGGCACTGAACGGCCAGCGCCGCTCTCTATACCTCCGTGATGGAGGGTGTGCCCTCTTTGGCTACCTACCCACAGTACGAGGCAGGGGCAGGGGGCAACAGCCCTAGCACTCACAGGGGTCCCTAGGGACCTCCAGAGCACCTAGGCCGACCCTCCACACCCTCATGCCCGACCTAGCTCACCTTTTCGGGGCACTGAACGGCCAGCGCCGCTCTCTATACCTCCGTGATGGAGGGTGTGCCCTCTTTGGCTACCTACCCACAGTACGAGGCAGGGGCAGGGGGCAACAGCCCTAGCACTCACAGGGGTCCCTAGGGACCTCCAGAGCACCTAGGCCGACCCTCCACACCCTCATGCCCGACCTAGCTCACCTTTTCGGGGCACTGAACGGCCAGCGCCGCTCTCTATACCTCCGTGATGGAGGGTGTGCCCTCTTTGGCTACTTACCTGCAGTACGAGGCAGGGGCAGGGGACACTGCCCAAGGGGTCCCTGGAACCAGCAGACCTCCAGGGACCACCCTGGCCACCTCAAGCCCGACTTAGGACACCTTTTCCGGGCACTGAACGGCGAGCGCCGCTCCCTATACCTCCGTGATGGAGGGTGTGCCTCATACAGGCACTGCTCTACGGTACGTGGGCGGGGGCAGGGGACACTGCCCAAGGGGTCCCCGGAACATCCAGACACCCAGGGACCACCCTCCACGCTTCAAACCCGAGCTAAGACACTCATTTCGGCCACTGGGCGCCCAGCGCCGCTCTCTATACCTCCGTGATGGAGGGTGTGCCTCATACAGGCACTGCTCTACGGTACGTGGGCGGGGGCAGGGGACACTGCCCAAGGGGTCCCCGGAACATCCAGACACCCAGGGACCACCCTCCACGCTTCAAACCCGAGCTAAGGCACTCATTTCGGCCACTGGACGGCCAGCGCCGCTCTCTATACCTCCGTGATGGAGGGTGTGCCTCATACAGGCACTGCTCTACGGTACGTGGGCGGGGGCAGGGGACACTGCCCAAGGGGTCCCCGGAACATCCAGACACCCAGGGACCACCCTCCACGCTTCAAACCCGAGCTAAGGCACCCATTTCGGCCACTGGACGCCCAGCG
>NC_137817.1:59095053-59097553 GCF_963921795.1 Nannobrachium achirus | reverse complement strand
GGACCTCCAGAGCACCAGGGCCGACCCTCCGAACCCTCTAGCCCGACCCAGCTCATCTTTTCGGGGCACTGAGCGGCAGGCGCCGCTCCCTATACCTCCGTGATGGAGGGTGTGCCCACCTTGGCTACTGACCTACCGTACTAGGCAGGGGCAGGGGGCAACAGCCCTAGCACCCCAGGGGTCCCTAGGGACCTCCAGAGCACCAGGGCCGACCCTCCGAACCCTCTAGCCCGACCCAGCTCATCTTTTCGGGGCACTGAGCGGCAGGCGCCGCTCCCTATACCTCCGTGATGGAGGGTGTGCCCACTTTGGCTACTGACCTACCGTACTAGGCAGGGGCAGGGGGCAACAGCCCTAGCACCACCAGGGGTCCCTAGGGACCTCCAGGGCACATGGGCCGACCCTCCGAACCCTCTAGCCCGACCCAGCTCATCTTTTCGGGGCACTGAGCGGCAGGCGCCGCTCCCTATACCTCCGTGATGGAGGGTGTGCCCACTTTGGCTACTGACCTACCGTACTAGGCAGGGGCAGGGGGCAACAGCCCTAGCACCCCAGGGGTCCCTAGGAACCTCCAGAGCACCAGGGCCGACCCTCCGAACCCTCTAGCCCGACCCAGCTCATCTTTTCGGGGCACTGAACGGCAGGCGCCGCTCCCTATACCTCCGTGATGGAGGGTGTGCCCTCTTTGGCTACTTACCTGCAGTACGAGGCAGGGGCAGGGGGCAACAGCCCTAGCACTCACAGGGGTCCCTAGGGACCTCCAGAGCACCTAGGCCGACCCTCCACACCCTCATGCCCGACCTAGCTCACCTTTTCGGGGCACTGAACACCGAGCGCCGCCCTCCATAGCTCCGTGATGGAGGGTGTTCCCACTTTGGCTACCTACCTACAGTACGAGGCAGGGGCAGGGGGCAACAGCCCTAGCACTCACAGGGGTCCCTAGGGACCTCCAGAGCACCTAGGCCGACCCTCCACACCCTCATGCCCGACCTAGCTCACCTTTTCGGGGCACTGAACACCGAGCGCCGCCCTCCATAGCTCCGTGATGGAGGGTGTTCCCACTTTGGCTACCTACCTACAGTACGAGGCAGGGGCAGGGGGCAACAGCCCTAGCACTCACAGGGGTCCCTAGGGACCTCCAGAGCACCTGGGCCGACCCTCCACACCCTCATGCCCGACCTAGCTCACCTTTTCGGGGCACTGAACGGCCAGCGCCGCTCTCTATACCTCCGTGATGGAGGGTGTGCCCTCTTTGGCTACCTACCCACAGTACGAGGCAGGGGCAGGGGGCAACAGCCCTAGCACTCACAGGGGTCCCTAGGGACCTCCAGAGCACCTAGGCCGACCCTCCACACCCTCATGCCCGACCTAGCTCACCTTTTCGGGGCACTGAACGGCCAGCGCCGCTCTCTATACCTCCGTGATGGAGGGTGTGCCCTCTTTGGCTACCTACCCACAGTACGAGGCAGGGGCAGGGGGCAACAGCCCTAGCACTCACAGGGGTCCCTAGGGACCTCCAGAGCACCTAGGCCGACCCTCCACACCCTCATGCCCGACCTAGCTCACCTTTTCGGGGCACTGAACGGCCAGCGCCGCTCTCTATACCTCCGTGATGGAGGGTGTGCCCTCTTTGGCTACTTACCTGCAGTACGAGGCAGGGGCAGGGGACACTGCCCAAGGGGTCCCTGGAACCAGCAGACCTCCAGGGACCACCCTGGCCACCTCAAGCCCGACTTAGGACACCTTTTCCGGGCACTGAACGGCGAGCGCCGCTCCCTATACCTCCGTGATGGAGGGTGTGCCTCATACAGGCACTGCTCTACGGTACGTGGGCGGGGGCAGGGGACACTGCCCAAGGGGTCCCCGGAACATCCAGACACCCAGGGACCACCCTCCACGCTTCAAACCCGAGCTAAGACACTCATTTCG
Source organism: Nannobrachium achirus (assembly GCF_963921795.1). Classification (NCBI taxonomy): domain Eukaryota; kingdom Metazoa; phylum Chordata; class Actinopteri; order Myctophiformes; family Myctophidae; genus Nannobrachium; species Nannobrachium achirus. The sequence continues at coordinate 59,095,624 of NC_137817.1, read as the reverse complement.
GCCACTGGGCGCCCAGCGCCGCTCTCTATACCTCCGTGATGGAGGGTGTGCCTCATACAGGCACTGCTCTACGGTACGTGGGCGGGGGCAGGGGACACTGCCCAAGGGGTCCCCGGAACATCCAGACACCCAGGGACCACCCTCCACGCTTCAAACCCGAGCTAAGGCACTCATTTCGGCCACTGGACGGCCAGCGCCGCTCTCTATACCTCCGTGATGGAGGGTGTGCCTCATACAGGCACTGCTCTACGGTACGTGGGCGGGGGCAGGGGACACTGCCCAAGGGGTCCCCGGAACATCCAGACACCCAGGGACCACCCTCCACGCTTCAAACCCGAGCTAAGGCACCCATTTCGGCCACTGGACGCCCAGCGCCGGCCTCTATACCTCCGTGATGGAGGGTGTTCCCAATTGAGGCTCTGACCTACAGTAATGTGGCAGGAGGAGGGAGACTGAGCCCTGGCTCCAGACCTCCAGGGCAGGGGGGCCGGCGCCGCCGCAGGCCTGCCCGCCCGAGGGCCACTCTCTTTCCCATACACGAGATGGCACAAGGGCCTCTCGGTTCCTGGAT
>NC_137817.1:58830053-59087553 GCF_963921795.1 Nannobrachium achirus | reverse complement strand
GGACACACCGCCTCTCGGTCTGCACTTAAGGGGACGAAGGCTCCGGAGAGCCTGCGACGCCCCAGCCGCGGAGGAGCGAGTCCTCCGATTGATCGTAAGCGACCCTCAGACGGGCGTAGCCCCGGGATGGACCCGGGGCCGCAAGGTGCGTTCGAAGTGTCGATGATCAATGTGTCCTGCAATTCACATTACTTCTCGCAGCTAGCTGCGTTCTTCATCGACGCGCGAGCCGAGTGATCCACCGCTAAGAGTTGTACTCTTTTTGTTTGTTTGGCAGCCGAGGCAACAAGACAAAAGTGGGTTCCGGAGTTACGCAAACCCGGGGCGCCCCGGGTCACCGGTGCATTGCCAAACGCCAGCAGCCGTGACACTGTTTTAAGAGCGCAACACAGGCACATCTGGCGAGGCGGCGCACCGGGCCGGGGACATTGAACCCCCCGCCTGGCTCCGGAGGAGCCAGGCGAGTTCTGGGTACCCGCAGGCCGGTGCTCGCACACGGGCGAGCACCGCTTCGTTTCGGTTCACTGGCCGGGTCCGCCCGACCCGGGGGCCGAGGCCCCGGGCGACAGGCAGAGCCCCGCGAGACTAACAGGAAAAGTTTGACAAAAAAAAAGCCCGGCCAGGACCCATCGCCGGCCGAACCGACGCGCGAGGCGACGGTCACAGAGCACAGCGACGGGTCCCGGCACGGGCCTCTCTCTCGCCTCCCTTTCCCTGTTTGAAGTTTGACAAAAAAAAAAGCCCGGCCGAGGCCCGCCGCCGGCCGAACCGACGCCGGAGCGACGGTCACAAGGCACAGCGGCGGGCCCCGGGCGCGGGCCTCTCTCTCGCCTCCCTTCCGAGTTGACAGGCCTTTGGGCGGCACGCGCCGCCGCGGCAGAGCCGACTCCAGGTGCCCCACACGCGGGCACGCCGGACGTACGGTAATGATCCTTCCGCAGGTTCACCTACGGAAACCTTGTTACGACTTTTACTTCCTCTAGATAGTCAAGTTCGGGCGTCTTCCGAGCGCTCCGCCGGGGCCGTGACCGACTCCGGCGGGGCCCGTCCGAGGACCTCACTAAGCCATCCGATCGGTAGTAGCGACGGGCGGTGTGTACAAAGGGCAGGGACTTAATCAACGCGAGCTGGTGACTCGCGCTTACTGGGAATTCCTCGTTCATGGGGAATAATTTCAATCCCCAATCCCCATCACGAGCGGGGCTCAGCGGGTTACCCGCGCCTCTCGGCGAAGGGTAGACGCACGCTGATCCGCTCAGTGTGGCGCGCGTGCAGCCCCGGACATCTAAGGGCATCACAGACCTGTTATTGCTCCTTCTCGTGTGGCTGAACGCCACTTGTCCCTCTAAGAAGTTAGTCGCCGACCACACGGGGCCGCGAAACTAGTTAACAAGCCGGAGTCTCGTTCGTTATCGGAATCAACCAGACAAATCACTCCACCAACTAAGAACGGCCATGCACCACCACCCACAGAATCGAGAAAGAGCTATCAATCTGTCAATCCTTTCCGTGTCCGGGCCGGGTGAGCTTCCCCGTGTTGAGTCAAATTAAGCCGCAGGCTCCACTCCTGGTGGTGCCCTTCCGTCAATTCCTTTAAGTTTCAGCTTTGCAACCATACTCCCCCCGGAACCCAAAGACTTTGGTTTCCCGGGCGCTGCCCGGCGGGTCATGGGTGTAACGCCGCCGGATCGCGAGTCGGCATCGTTTATGGTCGGAACTACGACGGTATCTGATCGTCTTCGAACCTCCGACTTTCGTTCTTGATTAATGAAAACATCCTTGGCAAATGCTTTCGCTTTTGTCCGTCTTGCGCCGGTCCAAGAATTTCACCTCTAGCGGCGCAATACGAATGCCCCCGACCGTCCCTCTTAATCATGGCCCCAGTTCAGATAATAAAACCCACAAAATAGAACCGAGGTCCTATTCCATTATTCCTAGCTGCAGTATTCAGGCGACTAGGGCCTGCTTTGAACACTCTATTTTTTTCAAAGTAAACGCTCCGGACCCCAGCGGGACACTCAGCTAAGAGCATCGAGGGGGCGCCGGAAGGCAGGGGCTGGGACAAACGGTGGCTCGCCTGGCGGCGGACCGTCAGCTCGGTCCCGAGATCCAACTAGGAGCTTTTTAACATTGTTTTTGCATTAGCATTATTAGCATGAACATTTTTTACATTAGCCTTAGCATTTTTAGCATTAACTTATTAGCATTAGTATTTTTAGCATTAGCATGTTTAGCATTAGAATTTTTTAGCATTAGCATTATCATTATATATTTTTTGCATTAGCATTAACATTTTTAGCATTAGCATTAGCATTTTTAACATTAGCTTTAGCATTAGCATTTTTAGCATTAGCATCACCCAAAAGTCTGTACGACAAACGGTTGACCAGATAAACCCAAATAAATTTTCGGCCAATCAGAAGAGGGGGCGGGGCCAAGTTAAACCAATTAAGCTGAAGGACTTTGTAACAAGTCAAATGACGCCACCCACAAGTCTGTACGACAAACGGTTGACGAGATAAACCCAATAAAGTTTTGGCCAATCAGAAGAGGGGGCGGGGCCAAGTTAAACCAATTAAGGTGAAGGACTCTTAATCAAGTCAAATGACGCCACATGTCTGTACAACAAACGGTTGATGAATAATAGCCAAAAAGAGGAACAATCAAGTATCGACCAATCAGAAGAGGGGGCACTTACTGTTTGGCGAAGGAAGTTTGACGCTTCGCCACGGTCGCGCCGTTTTACGAAAACTCGCGATTTTAACTTTTCATCGTTAAGGTGTTTTGTGTACACTGAGCAATTTCGAAGTTGATCTGATTAACCCCCTAGAAGGAGTTCGTTAAAGTGCGACACGTGAAAACCGCCCAAAATGCGCCAAAACGGCACAAAGAGGTCAAAATGGCTGATTTCCTGTTTGGTTAGTTACTGAGGCCCACTGAAGGCCTCTCTACTCCTAACTATCAGGTATTTGTATCATCATAAAGACCTAGATATTTAATATAATCAATGAACACATGATCTACTCTATAACGTCACACATAATCAATCATGATAAACTCTAATCTATGACAGGCGCCAAGAGACTTTTTTGTAAGTCCGGACATGATACAAGTGTGTACCGATTTTGGGGGGACTTGAGGCACGAAGTTTTGTAGGGGGCGTTATTGAGCCATTAGGCCATGCCCCCTTTTGATCATTTTTAAATACGTAAATGTTCGCCACTTGTGATGTGTATGCAAAGTTGCACAACTTTTGGAGTACGTTTTGCGCCTCATAAACGCGATTCTTTATTGGGAATAATAATAATTAAAGCTGCAAGCAGCAATGACCGGGCCCTCGCAGCTCTACCCACGTCACAAGGGGTAGCAGCCAATTAGCATTAGAATTTTAGAATCAGCATTAGCATTTGTTAGCATTAGCATTTGTTAGCATTAGCATGTGTAAGCATTAGCATTAGTTAGCATTAACATTTGTTAGCATTAGCATTGGTATTTTTAGCATTATCATTTGTTAGCATTAGCATGTGTTAGCATTAGCATTTGTTAGCATTAGCATTAGTTAGCATTAGCATTTTTTAGTATTAACATTAGCATTTTAGGATTAGCATTGTTAACATTAGCATTGTTAGCATTAGCATGTGATATTATTAGCATTAGCATTTGTCAGCATTAGCATGTGTTAGCATTAGCATTAGCATTTGTTAGCATTAGCCTTTGTTAGCATTAGCATTTTTAGCATTAGCATTAGCATGTGTTAGCATTAGCATGTGTTAACATTAGCATTTGTTAGCATTAGCATTAGCATTTTTAGCATTAACATTTTTACCATTAGCATTAGCATTTGTTAGCATTAGCATGTGTTAGCATTAGCATTTGTTAGCATTAGCATGTTTAGCATTAGCATGTGTTAGCATTAGCATGTGTTAGCATTAACATTAGCAAGTGTTAGCATTAGCATGTGTTAGCATTAGCATTTGTTAGCATTATCATGTTTAGCATTAGCATTTGTTAGCATTAGCATGTGTTAGCATTAGCATTAGCATTTTTAGCATTAGCATTAGTATGACAAACGGTTCATGAGATATAGAGGCACTTCCTGTTTGGCGAATGGCACTTCCTGTTTGGCGAAGGAAGCGCCAATTAAGGTTAAGGACTCTTAATCAAGTCATGTGACGCCACCCACGCCTCTTCACGACAAACGGTTCATGAGTTATAGAGGCACTTCCCGTTTGCCGAAATGCACTTCCTGTTTGGCGAAGGAAGTTTGACGCTTCGCCACGGGCATGCCGTTTTACGAAAACTCACGATTCGCACAACTTTTCATCGTTAAGGTGTCTTGAGTATGCCGAGTGAATTTGAAGTTGATCCCATTAAAGCCCTAGGAGGAGTTCGTTAAAGTGCGACCCGTGAAAACGGACAAAAATGCGCCAAAACGCCACTAATTAGTCAAAATAGCTGACTTCCTGTTTGGTTTCGGACATGGCGCCAAGAGACTTTCTTGTGAGTCCGGACATGATACAGGTTTGTACCGATTTTCGTACATGTAGGTGAAACCGTATGGTGGGGCTTGAGGCACGAAGTTTTGTAGGGGGCGCTATTGAGCCATTAGGCCACGCCCTCTTTTGATTATTTTTAATGACGTAAATTTTCGCCACTTGTGATGTGCGTGCAAAGTTGCGCAACTTTTGGAGTATGTTTGGCGCCTCAAAAACGCGATTTACTTTCGGAAAAATAAGAATAATTAAAGCTGCAAGCAGCGATGACCGGGCCCTCGCAGCTCTACCCACATCACAAGGGGCAGCAGCCAATCAGAAGAGGAGGAGGGGCTAGTTAAACCAATTAAGCTGAAGGACTCTTAATCAAGTCATATGACACCAGCCACGAGTGTCTACGACAAACGGTTCATGATTTATAGAGGCACTTCCTGTTTGGCGAAGGGCACTTCCTGTTTGGCGAAGGAAGTGCCAATTAAAACTCTCTCCCAGCCATTTACAATAGGCTTGTGCGCCTATACTGCCAGGAATTTTATTAATTTCCAAGTTAGCTTTAATCTAACCCAACAGGGATCATATTGTTGTAAAATGTAGTACTAGTACTATCCACTAGAGTGTGCCCAACGATAATCTCCTAGAGTCTGGACTAGCGAGTGGACAGCAGTAGACCCATAATGGCGGCGCCCATTGGCGGCCATTATGTCTCCCGGTCCGCCGAACGGGAGCTATAAAACACGATCCGAACGTCGTGCACACGCCATTTACACTCGTTTTTGCTCTTGAGTGACCAATCTGTCAGTCCAGCCATTTTTTTCCGAATGAAAATCGGTCTAGATATGGTAAAGTTTGATAAGAAAAACGTCAACATTCAATGCTGTAAAAAGGCCCATTCTATGTTATGGCCGAACGACTTCCGGGTTACGTCATCGATGATGTCACTTCCTTCGAATATGTAACTTTAGACTAAAATTAAGCTAGAAAGGTCATTTATAGCTCAAAAAATGTCAAAAAAATACCAAAATGATCAGAAAATGATCCCCAAGGCGACGTTTGGTGATCTGGCTGGCTGGGCTTCCTGTAAAATGGCGATTTTTGGTGTTTTGGCTAAGAATGAGTTAAGGTTAAGGACTCTTTAGTGTCGCGTAGCCAGACAACTATGCCACAATCTCTGAATGCTATATAGAGTCTGGAACAGCAGCTCCCGAACGGCGAGTATCGAAAACGGGCATTACCGTTCAAGAAAATATATTTTAAAATGTCATTTCTGCTAAGCAGCAAGCTAAACATGCTTATATGATTTTAATTTATATAATGATAAATGTGTGTGATGTGAGACGGAAACGGAAGTGACGTGGGGGCTTCACTTCCGCTTCATCTTCGCACTCATCATTTCTTCCCCGGTCTGCCAGACTGTATGCCGGGAGCATTTGACCAAATCGCGGAGGCAACCGTCTGGCCACGCGAGACTAAGGACTCTTAATCAAGTCATATGATGCCACCCATGCGTCTGTACGACAAACGGTTCATGAGATGAAGAGCCACTTCCTGTTTGGCGAAGGGCACTTCCTGTTTGGCGAAGGAAGTTTGATGCTTCGCCACGGGCACGCCGTTTTATGAAAACTCAGGATTCGCACAACTTTTCATCGTTAACACATTCCCCGCCATTTAACAATACCTTCGTACTCTACCATGCCTCCAGTCTCCATAGACTTCCATGTAATTCATAGTGCACGGATCATGCACACCCATGCCTAGATAATGCACCACGTGTGTCCACATTGCTCACAGCTTTCAAACAAAAAAATCCGAATGGAAATCCGTTCAGGCATTCATGAGATAGAAGCCATTATGTTTTCCTAAAATGTAAACAAAGATGGCTGCCATGTTTGATAGATGGGGTTGCTATGGGGGTTAAACATGCAATTTCGCGATTTCTATCATGCCTACTACATTTTTTGGGGTCAAAAATTTTTTTTTGAATTTTTTTTTTTTTTTTTTTCAAAATGGCGGAAATTCTCGGGACTATCGGGCCTGGCAGGGAAAGACATTGAAATAATCTCGGGACTATCGGGCCTGGCATGCAATGAGTTAAGGTGTCTTGAGTATGCCGAGCGAACTTGAAGTTGATCCGATTAACCCCCTAGGAGGAGTTCGTTAAAGTGCGACCTGTGAAAACGGCCAAAAATGCGCCAAAACGCCACTAATTAGTCAAAATGGCTGACTTCCTGTTTGGTTTCGGACATGGCGCCAAGAGACTTTTTTGTGAGTCCTGACATGATACAGATGTGTACCGATTTTCGTACATGTAGGTGAAACCGTATGGTGGGGCTTGAGGCACGAAGTTTTGTAGGGGGCGCTATTGAGCCATTAGGCCACGCCCCCTTTTGATTTTTTTTAAATACGACAATTTTCGCCACTTGTGATGTGTGTGCAAAGTTGCGCAACTTTTGGAGTACGTTTTGCGGCTCAAAAACACGATTTATTCGGGGGAATAAGAATAATCTTTACAATTACAATAGGGTCCTCACACACTGTGTGTGCTCGGGCCCTAATTAAAGCTGCAAGCAGCGATGACCGGGCCCTCGCAGCTCTACCCATGTCACAAGGGGCATCGGTTACACTATTACACTTATTGCCCTATTACACTTATTTCACTAATACACTTTTTGCGCTATTAAACTATTACACTTATTACGCTATTACACTTATTACACTATTACACTATTACACTTATTACACTATTACACTATTACACTTATTACACTATTACACTTATTGTGCTATTACACTATTACACTTATTTCACTAATACACTTAATGCACTATTACACTTATTACACTATTACACTATTACTAGGGATGCCCCGATCAGGTTTTTTTTGCTCCTGATCCGATACCGATCAAATATCATTGCTTCCGATTCGATCCCGATCTTTCCCGATCCGATCTTTTGGCAAGGCATTAAGAAAAAAAATTCTATTCATTCTATCACTTAGTGCAGCACTGAATCAACAAATTAAAAACAAAGCTTATGAGTAGTGTATAGTGATATAGGCCTACTAGTGCAGTGTTTCTCAAGCATTGTGCAGCGGACCTTTGGTGTGGCCTTTGAAATTTGGCAGTGAAGTCACGATTTAAGGACTTTTAAAACCTGTTTAATATCTCAAAAAATAAAATAAAATAGACCATTACAGCATCAAAAATAATCAACCAACTATATAAAAACTGGTAAAACACTGGCCATTTTTAAAGTTGAAACAAAATAAGTTAAGAACAAATTAACCAGTCTGCTTGAAAAGTATGCATCTGTAGCAGCTAGTTGACACTGCAGAGAGACATAATTGCCATTGACAAGGGGCCAATTACTACTTATTGGCATCAGCTGCCAGCTGGACACAGTCTGACACAATCACCTCCCCTCTGCAGGGCTGTGTCTGTCTCATTTCTCGATTGAAAATGATTAAGGATTACTGTGATTATGGTAAGCTTACATTTCATATCGCATTCACCTTACCTGTAACTTTCAGTACTCCCAGAATTAAAAAAAAAAAAAAAAAAAAAAATCGATATTTTTTTCCCGATCTCCGATCTTAAAAAAATGACCATATCGGCGGCCGATCCGATCACGTGATCGGGATCGGGCATCACTAACTATTACACTATTACACTTATTACACTATTACACTATTACACTTATTGCGCTATTACACTATTACACTATTACACTATTACACTTATTACACTATTACAATATTACACTTATTACACTATTACACTTATTGCGCTATTACACTATTACACTTACTACACTATTACTCTATTACACTATTACACTTATTACACTATTACACTTATTACACTATTACACTATTACACTTACACTATTACACTTATTGTGCTATTACACTTATTTCACTATTACAATTATTACACTATTACACTTATTACACTAATACACTATTACACTTATTACACTATTACACTTATTACACTATTACACTATAACACTTATTGAGCTATTACACTATTACACTTATTACACTATTACACTATTACACTTACTAAACTATTACACTATTACACTTATTACACTATTACACTTGTTACACTATTACACTATTACACTTATTACACTATTACACTATTTTTATTTATTTTTTCATTCAAATATTTTTATTTTTATTTTAAACAGCATGTAATACACTATTACACTATTACACTTATTACACTATTACACTATTACACTTATTACATTACACTTATTGCACTATTACACTATTACAGTTATCACACCTAGACACAGTTACACTATTGCACTTATTACAAACCATTGAAAAGATAGCAAATAGGAACTATCAATAATCGACCAATCAGAAGAGGGGGCAGGGCTAACGTAAACCAATTAAGGTGAAGGACTCTTAATCAAGTCATATGACACCAGCCACAACTCTCTTCGACAAACGGTTGATGAGTAATAGCCAAAAAAAGGAACAATCAAGTTTTGGCCAATCAGAAGAGGGGGCGGGGCTAAGTTAAACCAATTAAGGTGAAGGACTCTAAGTCAAGTCATATGATACCAGCCACAACTCTGTACGACAAACGGTTGATGAGTAACAGCCAAAAAAAGGAACAATCAAGTTTCGGCCAATCAGAAGAGGGGGTACCTCCTGTTTGGCGAAGGAAGTTTGACGCTTCGCCACGTTCACGCCGTTTTCCGAAAGCTCACGATTCGCACAACTTTTCGTCGTTAAGGTGTCTTGAGTATGCCGAGCGAAGTTGAAGTTGATCCGATTAACCCCCTAGGAGGAGTTCGTTAAAGTGCGACATGTGAAAACGGCCAAAAATGCGCCAAAACGCCACTAATTAGTCAAAATGGCTGACCTCCTGTTTGGTTTCGGACATGGCGCCAGGAGACTTTTTTGTGAGTCCGGACATGATACAGGTGTGTACCGATTTTCGTACTTGTGGGTGAAACCGTATAGTGGGGCTGTTGCGTTGAAATTTTGTAGGGGGCGCTGTTGCGCCATTAGGCCACGCCCACTTTAATTTTTTTTCAAATACGTAAATTTTCGCCACTTGTGATGTGCTTGCAAAGTTGCGCAACTTTTAGAGTACGTTTTGCGCCTCAAAAACGCGATTCTTTAGGCGGAATAATAATAATAATTAAAGCTGCAAGCAGCGATGACCGGGCCCTCACAGCTCTACCCACGTCACAAGGGGCAGCGTTTACACTATTACACTTATTGCCCCTTTACACTTATTGCCCTGTTACACTATTACACTTATTTCACTATTACACTTTTTGCGCTATTACACTATTACACTTATTGCACTATTACACTATTACACTTAACTTATTACGCTGTTACACTGTTACACTATTACACTCACACTATTGCACTTATTACACTATTACACTATTTACACTATTACACTATTACACTTATTACACTATTACACTATTGCACTATTGCACTTATTGCGCTATTACACTATTACACTTATTACACTATTACACTTATTACACTTATTTTGCTATTACACTATTACACTTATTACACTATTACACTTATTACACTATTACACTTATTGTGCTATTACACTATTACACTTATTACGCTATTTCACTATTACACTTATTGCGCTATTACACTATTACACTTATTGCGCTATTACACTATTACACTTATTACACTATTACACTATTACACTATTACACTTATTACACTATTACACTTATTACAATATTACACTATTACACTTATTACGCTATTACACTTATTACAATATTACACTTATTGCGCTATTACACTATTACACTTATTACACTATTACACTATTACACTTATTACACTATTACAGTATTACAATTATTAAACTATTACACTTATTTTGCTACACTATTACACTTATTACACAATTACACTATTACACTTATTACACTATTACACATATTACACTATTACACATATTACACTATTACACTTATTACACTTATTACACTATTACACTTATTACACTATTACACTATTACACTATTACACTTATTACACTATTACACTTATTGCGCTATTACACTATTACACTATTACACTTATTACACTATTACACTATTACACTTATTGCACTATTGCACTATTACTCTATTACACTTATTACACTATTATACTATTACACTTATTACACTATTACACTATTACTCTTATTACACTATTACACTATTACACTTATTACACTATTACACTTATTACACTATTACACTTATTGCGCTATTACACTATTACAGTTATTACACCTAGACACAGTTACACTACAAACCATTGAAAAGATAGCAAATAGGAACTATCAATAATCGACCAATCAGAAGAGGGGGCGGGGCTAACTTAAACCAATTAAGAACAAGGACTTTGAATCAAGTAAAATGACACCACCCACACATTTGTGCGACGGTTGATGAGTTCTTGCCAAAAAAAGGAACAATCAAGTATTGACCAATCAGAAGAGGGGGCAATTCCTGTTTGGCGAAGGAAGTTTGACGCTTCGCCACGGGCACGCCGTTTTGCGAAAACTCACGATTCGCACAACTTTTCATCGTTAAGGTGTCTTGAGTATGCCGAGCGAACTTGAAGTTGATCCGATTAACCCCCTAGGAGGAGTTCGTTAAAGTGCGACCTGTGAAAACGTCCAAAAATGCGCCAAAACGCCACTAATTAGTCAAAATGGCTGACTTCCTGTTTGGTTTCGGACATGGCGCCAAGAGACTTTTTTGTGAGTCCGGACATGATACAGTTGTGTACCGATTTTCGTACTTGTGGGTGAAACCGTATAGTGGGGCTGTTGCGTTGAAATTTTGAAGGGGGCGCTGTTGCGCCATTAGGCCACGCCCCCTTTTATTTTTTTTCAAATACGTAATTTTTCGCCACTTGTGAAGTGCTTGCAAAGTTGCACAACTTTTGGAGTACGTTTTGCACCTCAAAAACGCGATTCATTCGGCGGAAGAAGAAGAATAATAATCTTTGCAAATACAATAGGGTCCTCACACACTGTGTGTGCTCGGGCCCTAATTAAAGCTGCAAGCAGCGATGACCGGGCCCTCGTAGCTCTACCCACGTCACAAGGGGCAGCAGCCAATCAGAAGAGGGGGCGGGGCTAGTTAAACCAATTAAGCTGAAGGACTCTTAATCAAGCCATATGACGCCACCCACACGTCTGTACGACAAACGGTTCATGAGATAAAGAGGCACTTCCTGTTTGGCGAAGGGCACTTCCTGTTTGGCGAAGGAAGTGCCGATTAAGGTTAAGGACTCTTAATCAAGTCATATGATGCCACCCATGTGTCTGTACGACAAACGGTTCATGAGATAAAGAGGCACTTCCTGTTTGTCGAAGGGCACTTCCTGTTTGGCAAAGGAAGTGCCAAATATGGTAAAGGATTCTTAACCAAGTCATATGACACCAGCCACGAGTCTGTACGGCGAACGGTTCATGATTTATAGAGGCACTTCCTGTTTGGCGAAGGGCACTTCCTGTTTGGCGAAGGAAGTGCCAAATATGGTTAAGGACTCTTAATCAAGTCTTATGACACCAGCCATGAGTCTGTATGCCAAACGGTTCATGATTTATAGAGGAACTTCCTGTTTGGCGAAGGGCACTTCCTGTTTGGCGAAGGAAGTGCCAAATATGGTTAAGGACTCTTAATCAAGTCATATGACACCAGCTACGAGTCTGTACGACAAACGGTTCAAGATTTATAGAGGCACTTCCTGTTTGGCGAAGGGCACTTCCTGTTTGGCGAAGGAAGTGCCAAATATGCTTAAAGGGGAAGACCACCCATTTTCAATATTGAACTATGTCATTAATATACCTTAGAGGAGTTGTGGAAATAAAATAAAAAAAGTTCCCCCGTTTCTGTGTTGCCTAGAACTGGAGGATTGATTTTGGGGTTTGTATTGTAAAGTACAACTTGATGCCATCACACATTGTACTTGTTTGGTGAAGGGCACTTCCTGTTTGGCGAAGGAAGTGCCAATTGTGGTTAAGGACTCTTAATGAAGTCATATGACGCCGCCAAAGAACTTTTGGTCCATTGACCATTGTCCATTGGTCAATGGACAATGTGGAGTCCACATTGTCCATTGACCTGGACAATGTGGGGTCCACATTGTCCAGGTCAATGTGGACTCCACATTGACCTGGAGCCAGAAAAGACTGTGACAAAAGACTGTGACACAAGTGTCAGACCTGCAACACCACCACCAAGTTCACCTGAGCACACAGTTGTTACAGTCCCACCAGCAACAACTGTTGAACAACCTGGACTCTCGTATCACACCAGGTCTGGTCGGCAAAGTAAACCACCTGTTCGATATGGTTATTAATTAATGAGTGTGTAAAAACATTAAAAAAAATGTATTAAAAAAAGATGTGTTTTAAAAAGAAAAGAAAAAAAAAGAAAATAAATGTAATGGAAAAAAATCTATAAAAAGGGGGATGTCACATATTAGGTGTTGTGCCTCTTGGGCACCCGTAGCTACAGTTCCACTTAACGGTACTGTCGTGCAACTTTCAGCAGATCAGTGTTACCATGATGAATGCTATGCTGCTGTGTACTACGCTGCTTTAAGAGAAGTAAACTCACTGAACTATAAAGTCGTTGTCAAGCCTCGTCAATATACTACAGGCTTTGATGCAAGTTCTGGTGGGTGCTGCTGCAAGTTGTGTTGCTTAAAGTAATGCGCCGTTGTGGTCTCCTCTCAGCTGCAGCTTAGCGGGGGGAAAAAAAGTGAAAAAAGTCGATCGACGCGTCGATTTTCGGCCGCGACGCGTCGATTGGCAAATAATGTGTTGATTAACATCCCTATTTGAGTCATCAGGGTACAGCTTACAGACAAAGTTTGTTGCCACTTTTTTCAGCCTTGGAGATGCTTATGTTGGAGTGTCGGCGAGGGTTACAGATTCCTCCATGAGGGACATGTTGTCATGCCCAGGTTTGTGGCGATGGTATTCAAGGAGATCATTCTAGTAGTCTTTACAGCTTTGAAGGAGATCCAGATTTCCACAGCTGATACTAAACCGGATTCGGCATGCCATCGACCCTCACAGTAGCCCAGATCTTGGCCTTGAGGAGACTAATCGAGGAGGTGAAGAAGAACAACCTTACGGCTGTATTGTGCGTTTGACTCAATACACAGAGGCACAATAGAGACCATGTATGCAGGAACACGGGCCAAGGTGATGACCCCAGGCAACAGTGAGGAGTTTGATCCTGGCTGGGGTACTGCAAGGAGACACCCTAGCCCCCTTCCTCTTTATCATAGTCCTGGATTATGCGCTCAGGAAGGCAGTGGACAAGAGCAGGATCTTGCATGGAGGGCCCTTAATGGCATGGCTAGTGTATGGAACTCCAACCTCCCCCGACAAACCAAACTCAGCTTCTTCTATGCGACGGTAGAGTCTGTTCTCCTATATGGCAGTGAATGCTGGACCTCGCTCTGCAGAAGTCTCTAGACGGGTGCTACACCAGAATGTTACGTGTAGTGCTCAACATCAACAAGAGTTCACATGTCAGCAACAAGAATCTGTATGCTGGAATATTAAGGGTGAGCGATAAAATAGCAGCCAGGAGAATGAGACTTGCAGGACACTGACAAAGACACCAGGAGCTGGCAGCCAGCAAACTGGTGCTGTGGGAACCAACACATGGGCACCGGTCACGAGGACGTCCCACACTAACATATGTGGATGTACTCAAGAAAGACGCAGGAGCGCAAAATTATCTCCTTGAATACCATCGCCACAAACCTGGGCATGACAACATGCAAGGGCATGGCTCTCTTCCATGCATTCACTGGCTCAGACAGCACATCGTCATTCAAATTCAAGGGTAAGCAATCCTGCTGCAAGGTGATGCGCAAAGTGCCATCCCCAAAAAGTGGGCAATGATGTTGATCATGTTCGAATGACACAATTCTCACATAAAACTAGGGACGTCGAAAGGATTCCCCCCCAACTGATGCTTTGGAACAACATCTGAATAGAAGTGTCTTCCAAGCAAGCGCCTGGGCGACAGCACATAACTATGTATCTGCATGAATATGTATTGTAGTACTATGTTCATTCAGGTCCATGATGACCGTCCAAAGTCCCACTGATTATGGGATTAGTCGTCCCATTTGGACCACTCTGCCCCTTGCCAAGGATATATTAAAGTGTGAAGTGTACTTGTAAACGTGCTTGTATGCCAACCTGCACTCGGTGCAGTTGCATGAAAGAAAAGTTGAAATGCACACGTTTGTGCAAATGTACTTATTGTGTGAAATGTACTCATTGTGTGAAATATCATATAATACCATAATATTCAAAACAAATATTTGACTCCAATTGATTCCCCACACGGTATTGACTTGATATAGCAATACAAAAATATATATTACACAGCAATTGTGGGGAAAACTAAGACATTCGTTCAAAAAACACAATTCCGAATTTGGTCATCTATCTATAAATGCGAGAAGTCTCTGCGTGTGTGTTTGTAATCCGCGTAACTCGAGAACCGTTCGTCCCACCGGCTTCAGATTCGGCACGCGCGCTCCCCGCCGCGGCACGGAGTGCAGTGCCGGGCCTCGACCCGACCCGACGCGCGGTTTTCCCTAACCGGCGCGAAACGTTCGGAATCTCCTTATGCGGGGCTGATTGTTGACATCAGGCTGTTCCGGAGGAAATCGGCGCAAAATCGGTCATTGTGACATCACTGCAGTGCCGGGCGCAAGCGCTGACTCATTGTGACATCACTGCAGTGCCGGGCCTTGCCTCGACCCGTCAGATATCTCTGTATATGGGCATAAGACTGAGAACTTGGCATATGGGCAGATACAGAGATCTCCATACAGTATATGGGCATATATAGACAGATATCTCCGTATAAGACTGAAAAGGGACACAGACTGATACAGAGATCTCCATATATGGGCATATGGGCAGATACAGGGGCCTAGACCCGACAGATATCTCCGTATACTGAGAACTCCATATATGGGCATCTTGCCTCGACCCGACAGATATCTCCGTATATGGGCATAAGACTGAGAACTCCATATATGGGCATATGGGCAGAAAAAGGGACACAGACTGATACAGAGATCTCCATATATGGGCATATGGGCAGATACAGGGGCCTAGACCCGACAGATATCTCCGTATACTGAGAACTCCATATATGGGCATCTTGCCTCGACCCGACAGATATCTCCGTATATGGGCATAAGACTGAGAACTCCATATATGGGCATATGGGCAGATACAGAGATCTCCATACAGTATATGGGCATATATAGACAGATATCTCCGTATATAGGCATAAAAGGGACACAAACTGATACAGAGATCTCCATATATGGGCATATGGGCAGATACAGGGGCCTAGACCCGACAGATATCTCCGTATACTGAGAACTCCATATATGGGCATATGGGCAGATACAGAGATCTCCATATATGGGCATATATAGACAGATATCTCCGTATATAGGCATAAAAGGGACACAGACTGATACAGAGATCTCCATATATGGGCATATGGGCAGATACAGGGGCCTAGCCTCGACCCAACAGATATCTCCGTATATGGGCATAAAAGGGACACAGACAGATATATGGGCATAAAAGGGACACAGACTGAGATCTCCATATATGGGCAGATACAGAGATATATAGGCATAAAAGGGACACAGACTGAGATCTCCATATATGGGCAACAGAGATCTCCATATATGGGCATAAAAGATGGACACAGATAGAGTACATATGGGCATATGGGCAAAAAATGGACACAAAAAATGGACGCATATAGACAGATATCCCCGTATATGGGTATAAAAGGGACACAGACAGATACAGAGATCTCCATAAGTCTGACCTCACAAGCTCATATTTGGACCCGGACAACCTATAACTCCATATATGGAGACATCTAGCTGCTGACATCAGTATGACATCACACTGCTGACATCATTATGACATTACATAGTACACAAATGACCATTATATAAGACAGGCCTTATCTACCGAGAGCTCAGATACAAGCAGTATGACATCACACTGCTGACATCATTATGACATTACATAGTACACAAATTACCATTATATAAGACAGGCCTTATCTACCGAGAGCTCAGATACAAGCAGCTTGCATAGACTTCCCACCTCATCGCCGTCCCACCTTTGTTCAGGGTAACATGCCTAAAGGAACAAGAGCCTACCGCAAACGCATGCGTGACAAACTACAACATTTACGGAAATGTGAATCACATCAAGCACGAGACGCACGCTTAGCTGCATGCAATGCACGAACCAAACATGCGTGCCTGGAGGAGACGCCGGACATGCAAGCACAGCGCCAAGCTGCAAATAACGCACGAACCAAACGTGCACGCCTGGAAGAGACGCCGGACATGCAAGCACAGCGCCAAGCTGCAAATAACGCACAAACCAAACGTGCACGCCTGGAGCAGACGTCGGATAGGCAAGCCGAGCGGCAGGCAAGGGACAGCGCGCACCAGCAGGAACTTCACCGTGTACGACTGGAACAAGTGCGCCATGCTAAACGGAATCTAGCACGGTATCAAGATACTGACTTATTTCAAGAGGACGTTGATTCCAGACACACACTGAGCAAAACCTCACTGTTTCTATGTCCCAAATGCTCAGATTGCACAGCCTTGGTATGGAAAGAGGAGAGAAAGGGTTTCTGCTGCAACTCAGGGAAGATTAACCTTACATATGACCCTGAAAATCACAAACCAGGCTCAATCCCACCAAAGCCTCCACAAGCTATTATGGACCTTTTCCTTAATCAGAAATTTGTGGAGCATGCAAGACAGTACAACAATGCACTGTCAATGGCAAGTATCGGTTTACGAGAGATACCTATAAGTGGATTCAATCCTGGCCCACGCATTCAAGGCAAGGTATATCATTACATTTCTTCTCCCCTTGCAGAGCAGGGTCAAACCCCCAAATTTGCTCAGATCTACTTCCACGATCCTGCCCATGAGCTAGAGTACCATCGAGCCCATGCCTCGAACAGCGAGCTCAATGGTTCTTTTTTGGTGACCGCACAACAAGCCATTCGCAACTGCAACCACTACGTAAGGCAGTTCAAGTCAGCTATCGAGTATGTGGCCAATAATGACAGTAGTAATGACCTTCAAATTGTCCTAACAGCTCGGACAAGGCGCAGAGACCTTCATCGTGGAACTATTAACCTTCCATCCTCAGATAGTGACGTGGCTGTCATTGCTCCTGGAGCTACCATGACCGAGCAGTTTGGAAGATTGTCTGTCGCTCTTCATGTCAGAGGAGGAGCAATTCAGACAATCGATGCTATGCATCCCGCATATGATCCATTATCTTATGTACTCCTGCTGCCTTACGGTTCCCAGGGTTACCACACTGAGCTGCCAGGAATCTCACCAACTGCCTTCTATTGCTATCATCTTCAAGTGCGTGACCCAGCTCATCACAACCAGAAGTCCATCAAGGCTGAAAAGTACAACGTTATTGTTGATGCCCTCAACAGTGACGCTGAGGTGTTACCTGGACGCCTGACCATCCTGCCACCTTCAATTTATGGATCTCCACGGTGGTTTGCCAAGCAGTTCCAGGATGCAATGGCATTGGTCCGAGTCAAGGGAAAGCCTGACTACTTTTTGACAATGACATGCAACCAACAGTGGCCAGAAATCAAGGAATCGATTCTTCCAGGTCAGCAACCCTTTCAGAGACCAGACATCATCGCTAGAGTGTTCCACATGAAGACGGAAGGATTACTCGAAGACATCCTCAAGCGTGACATCTTGGGCCACGTGGATGCCTTTGTGATGGTGAAAGAAACGCAAAAGCGCCATCTTCCACATATTCACATGCTCCTGACCATGGCAGCCCGCGACAAGCCCAGGAACTCAACTGATATTGATCGCGTGGTCTCTGCCGAAATTCCTAACAAAGACACAAATCCAGAACTACATCGGATTGTCACAACATGTATGATTCATGGTCCATGTGGACACTTGAACCCTGACAGTCCTTGCATGGCAAACGGGAAATGTACAAAGGACTATCCCAAACCCCTGCGACAGAACACCAGCTTTCCTGAGAACTCCTTTGCTCTCTACAGGAGAAGGAGTGAAGGAGCACCCGGTGCTCCCACCACAAAGAACATTTTTTGCCCTGAAAAGGGCAAAAAAGGCAAAAAAAGAAAAATTCCTGTAGCTGTCAACAATGCATGGGTTGTACCTTACAATCCATACCTCACGCTCCGGTACAATTGCCACATCAACCTCGAAATTGTGTCTACTGTCGCGAGTGTTAAGTACATCTACAAATATATTGAAAAGGGACCAGATCAGTGCCTGGTGAGACTGGACATTCCGGAAGAAGAAAAAGAGGATTTGCGACATGATGAAGTGACACGATACGAACTAGGAAGATACATTACTGCATCCGAGTCATTCTGGCGCATCTATAACTTCCCCATTCAACGCAAACATCCACCTGTCGAGATGCTAGCAATTCATCTGGAGGATGAGCAGATCATCATGTTCAATGACCAGGGTGACGCACAGAATGTGGTGGACTCAGGGGCCCCTGCAACCACACTCACCGCCTTCTTTAATGCCATGACTGAACACCCACATATGCGACATGTTTTGTATCCTGATGTATTTCAACACTTCACTTACAAGAAAAAAGCATTCCACTTGCGGACGAAAAAAATGACTTCTCGGGAAGACCATATGGCTGACACTGTTGGACGACTCCCCATGATTGCCCTCAACCCTCACACTGCTGAGCTGTACTATCTCCGCATCCTACTCTACCGTGTACCTGGCCCAACATGCTTCCAGGACCTCCGACGTGTTGGTGATAGGGTCATGGACACCTATCTGGCAGCCTGCATTGCGCATGGCATTGTTGAAGATGACCAAGAGATAGATTATGTTATGGATGAGGCTGCAAATGTCAATTTTGGCCCAGCACTGCGTGCATTGTTTGCCAACATGCTCATCTTGGTTCTCAGAGGGAACCAATTGAACTTTTGGGAAAGACACAAACGTGTTCTGTGCGAGGATCTCATGCGTGCAGCACGTGTCAATCAGCCAGATGAAAACATTGTGAATCAAGTGCTCCTTGAACTGAAGGACCACGTTGAGAGGCACGGCTTTACGCTCAGCCGTAACTTTGGTCTCCCTGAGCCAGATCCACTAAATGTTCAGCCACACAACTCCCGCATTATCCAGTACGAGACACAGCACGACCAATCAGAGCTTCTGGCTCATATCGCCGAAACAGAGGAACATCTCAATGACGAGCAGCGCGTTGTTGTCGACACAGTAATGGAAAGTGTCGAAAAGGGACTTGGCAAGATGATCGCAGTTGATGCAAGTGGTGGAACTGGGAAAACATTCACATTGTCTTTCATCCTACATAAACTTAGAGCACAAGGCAAAGTAGCTCTGGCAACAGCAGCAAGTGGCATTGCAGCTACCTTGCTGCCTAAAGGAACCACTTTTCATAGCAGGACCAAGTGCCCTCTCATTCTCACCGATGACTCCATGTGCAACATCAGCGAAAACGATGACACTGCAAAACTGATCAGAATGACACATGTCATGGTGGTTGATGAAGTCTCAATGATGGATCGCCGTGCATTGGAAGCAGCAGATCGGACATTCCAGCATCTGCGCAACTCGAAGGATCCATTCGGGGGCATCACAATGGTATTCAGTGGTGACTGGAGACAGATACTTACCGTTGTGCCACATGGTTCACGTCTTGACATAGTGGGGAGGTGTTTGAAGTGGTCCTACCTGTGGGAGAAAGTCAAGATTCTTCGGCTGACTCAAAACATGAGGATCACACACGCTGCTGGAGATGACCATGACGAGAAAGAACGTTTTGCCAAATTCCTGCTGGACCTTGGGGAGGGAAAGCTTCCTGTTAAACCCGAGGAGGGTGAATTTGCTATTGAGCTTGATCAATCGCTCACACTTTCAGGGGAAACACTTGACGACATGGTCAGTTGGGTGTATAAGGACATTCAAAACAACATTGCCAACCCTGAGTGGCTATGTCAGCGTGTCATACTGTGCCCAACCAACGCTGAAGTTGACATGGTCAACGAATACATGACAAAGATGTTTCCAGGAGAGGAGCATGTTTGTTGCAGTGTGGATACAGCAGAGTCTGAGGGTAACTATGTGTTCCCACCTGAGTTGCTAAATACCCTTTGCCCATCTGGTATGCCACCTCATCGCATCACTCTAAAGGTGGGCATGTTGATCATGTTACTTAGAAACTTTGACCAGCACAATGGACACTGCAATGGATCAAGGTACATCATTGATCAGATCCTGCCTCATCTCCTGATTGTAAGATCTGTGGTTGGCGTCAATGCGGGACGCACACTTCTCATTCCACGTATCACCATGTGCCCATCCGAGAACACCTTCCCATTCACCATGCGCCGCCGCCAGTTCCCAATCAGACCCTGCTTCGCCATGACTGTGAATAAGTCTCAGGGCCAGACACTGCACAGAGTTGGGATCTACTGCACTGGAGACTTCTTCAGCCATGGCCAGTTCTATGTGGCAGCCAGCAGGGTTGGCAAAGCAAGCAGGCTGCGTATTCTTGCTCAAGATGAAGAAACAAAAAAAAAGCGCCACTTTCTCAACAATGTTGTCTTTCCTGAGGTCCTGACAATATAAATGTATATCACATTTCAGGTCTTTGGTCTGAAATAGAGATCTCCATAATGGGCATAAAGGGACACAGACAGACAGATACAGTGATCTCCATATATACGGACATAAAAGGGACACAGACCGACAGAGAGATCTCCATATACGGGCATAAAAGGGACTTGGACAGACAACAGGTATAATGGGGTTTGCATTAAAGGGTGGGGCATTCATTCCCTATTTACATCGTTCCCGAGTTGGCCAGGTCGCAAACTCCATATATGGGCATAAATGGGCACAGGCAAACAGATGGTCAAACCAGGTCCTACAGAGATCTCCATATATGGGCAGAAAATGGACGAAGACAGACATATCTCTCCATATATGGGCATAAATGGACACACGCAAACAGATGGTCAAAACGGATCCTATGACAACAGGTATAATGGGGTTTGCATTAAAGGGCGGGGCATTCATTCCCTATTTACATTGTTCCCGAGTTGGCCAGGTCGCCGACTAGACGCTCGGCCGCCCAAAGGGCGGCCGAGCTTCTAGTTTTGTAAATAGGGCAAAATATATATTTTTCTTCAATCTACTGTCTTGACACTCGAACCAAAATTGTTCTATAGACCATAATCTACAAATTGGAAGTGAAAAATAAACTTTAACACAAATTTAAAATGGCTGAGTGTCCAGGCACCCCACAACAGGGGTTCTTTCGGGAGGTTGCCAGATTATTAATGTGTGAAAAAGAAGGCAGCGTGCAAGGCAAAGAGAGTGAGCGTGCGTGCGTGCGTGCGAGAGAGAGAGAGAGAGAGAGAGAGAGAGGCATTCCTTACCAAGGTGCTTAAGTACCAACGTCTTAAAGGATACATTTATTTTTTTACAACAAGGGTTCATATTTTATATTTTTATATATTTTTTTAATGAAAAGACGAGTGTTAAAATGTTTTCATTTACTGCTTTCTATTGTTTTAGCAATTTTAATGATTTTGATTTCAGTGGGTGGGGGCATGCGTAGTTGCTAAGTGGCTAAATATGTATGTTTAGACACAACACGGTAGGGCATGGTAAAGCATAGGTGCTGCCACCATTTTCAAAGTAGTATTGCCATAGTGGGGCAAGTATCTCAGCGGGATACATTTTGGGTCCCGCTCGCCTTCCACCTCACAAAATGTGGTGGAAACACAGCTGCACTTTCTAACCACCTACCGACCAGAGATTCCGTTAGCCGGTATTTACCGGCCATTGGCCGGTTAAATGTTTAATTGGCCGGTAATTATAAAGTCCACCGGCCACCGTGGCCGGCTGGGAAAATGCCTCTTAGGCTATTTTATCATTTAATCTTATTATACACATAATTATTTGTCTAAAGTAGTAAAGCTACAACCGTTAAAACCTATCATAATTTTAAATTTGTATCATGTTCTATGAGTCTGTCTGATGACAGCGGAGCTCACCGCCACTGCTGCTGCTTCATGCTGCGCTGTAGAGGTGGGACGTTCGCGAACGAATCGAGTCTTTTGAACGGCTCTTTGAAATGAACGATAGCATTGTGAGCTTGTAGATCAGCTATTTTCAAATGGCAGATATGTACCTATATATGTCCGAAATAAATGTATATAGGGTTGAAGTTATTTGTAATTATAATCAAAATCTACAAAGTAACTACTAGAATGAGCCAGTCTTTTGAACGGCTTTTTGAAAGGAACGGATCCCAGAGATCCGGCTCACTTCAAAGAGCCATAAATCCCATCTCTAATTAGATCAGTCTATATTCGCTGGTTTACGCGCATTGGAAATATCAGAGCTTCAAGCTCACAACAAGGCGAAACGCGCCGCGCTGTGAGCTTTTATGTCTGCTATTTTAGACACGCATACGGCCTTACGGAGAAGCACACATCACGTTTCACAGCTGACAGTTCCAGCACCTTGTAACAATCAACGTGGGTTTAGTGTTATAATCAGAACAGAACTGGGGTTCCTCCGAGGTAATCTATACCAAGCTGGACCCAGTAGACGATAATAAAAAAGGGACGCGAACTCTGTGGAATCATTGATATTATACAAGCATGCACATGACTTTCTGATCGCATGGATGTGATGCCATTGTGGTCAAAGCAACAGAGGCAAGTCAACCTTCCTTGCACCATCATAACATAACATTAACAAAATAAAACAAATGTTGTGTGTAAAAGGTTTAACCCTTAAGTTCTGTTCGGGTCATTTTGACCCGTTTTACATTTTCATTTGGAAAAAAAAGGTAGAAGTTTACATTTTTTCCACCTGAAACTCACTGGCCTTAAAAATTCTTCTGAGATGAACTTGTAAAAAAAATATTTTTGCACTACACCCATGCTACACCCCCCTCATATTTTTTTAACCTTAAGTGCTGTTCGGGTCATTTTCACCCGGGAAGCACAGATGCACAGAAATACACAGTATTATGCCAAAACACAGACACACAGTCACCCCCACTTCTAACACCCCCCTTCCGAAGCCCCATTCCAAACCTGATTTTCATTGTTTCCTATAAGCATGAGCAATATTGCCCAGTATTAAATAAAGTAGTTTTTTACATGAATTTCAGCTTAATCAGTAAAAACGCCTAGCTCTTTCAGTGTTTAATGTGATATAGCAAAGCAGAAATGCAAACATTTACCATCTATATCACATGAATTGTTTGGTATTGAGTCAAAGACAATGTATCATGATGATTTGTTAAGTTAAAATTTATATTAGTGTTGTTTTTTTTAAACCAAATATCCCCCGGGTCAAAATGACCCGAACAGAACGAAGGTGTAGTGAATCTGAACAGAACTTAAGGGTTAATGAGACGTGAAGCCAAAATCATTTACTATTAACTTATTCATTTGTAGGCCACTGTGTGGCAGGGCGCGCAAACGGTTCGCTTCAGTTGCGCGCCCACTTTAACCTATTCACTTCTTTTTTTGGCAAGCGATACCTCTACATAAGTAGATAGTTAGGATATTATTTTGTTGGAACATATTGCAATTGCATCTGTGGTAAAGAGGAAGGAAACCCAGCGCAAACATAAAATGGTGTAATTATCAGTTGGGTGCACGGTGCACCATGCACATACAGTATCTCATCTGCAAACACGTATGTGACGTTCAATATAATATGGCCGATAAATTAATTGATTGGCCGGTAAAATATAATCCTGCCGGCCAAGGTGGCCGGCCCCAAAAATGCCTAGCGGAAACCCTGCTACCGACTACAAAGACATCAGAGACACATACTTCCTTCCCACATGTTTGCAAACATGACCAGCAACAAAAAACTCCCATATATCCTACCTACTGGGAGAAATACAACAATGTGTGAACATAGCAGCAGGATTTGTGAACTGTTGTGACAAAAGAAAGCTAGAAACACAACCATCCTAAGGACTACAAACCATGGATTGACATCTAGACCTACTACGATTCTAGCACTAACACAGGGCTTGTGAACGGTTTTCAGATATCTGTCAGGTTTGATATCTGAAGCTGTCGCTGACTGGAAATCATGCAGAATGAACAGGATTGTAACCTAGAGCAGAGCACGTTACAGCTAGTTTGATTGTGTAAACAAGTTAATTATAACCTTTATTACTTATTAGCACTTCATAAATGAGGGTGATATTATTATTATCCATCCATCCATCCATCCATCTTCAACCGCTTATCCGGAATCGGGTCGCGGGGGTAACAGTTCCAACTGAGACTTCCAGATTTCCTTATCCTGAGCAACTTCCTCCACTCCCTCAGGGAGTATACCGAGGCGTTCCCAGGCCAGTTTGGAGATATAATCCCTCCATCTGGTCTTTGGTCTGCCACAGGGTATCTCCCAGTGGGACGTGCATCGAGGACCTTCCTAGGAAGGCGCTCGGGGGCATCCGTACTAGATGCCCCAACCACCTAAGCTGACTCCTTTCCAAGTGAAGGAGCAGCGGTTCTACTCCAAGTCTCTCTCGGGTGATTGAAGAGCAGTGGTGGCTAAGTGGTTAATGTCCATGCCTAGGACTCCGGAGGTCCCAGAGGTCGCAGTTACAATTCCCTGCTCCAGCTATCACTGCTCCCCTCCCCCTCGCGCTCCTTGTGGGCAGCACTGGGTTCAGCTGGGTTAAGCTGGAGAACTGAATTTCCCTTGTGGGAGGACGTAGGTAATTCTTCTTCTTCTTCTTCTTCTTCTTCTTCTTCTTCTTCTTCTTCAACTTCTCACCCTATCTCTAAGGGAGATACCAGCCACCCTTCTGAGAAAACTCATTTTGGCCGCTTGTACCCGAGACCTTATACTTTCGTTCATGACCCACACTTCATGACCATAGGTGAGAGTAGGAACGAAGATTGCTTGGAAGACAGAGAGCTTTGCCTTACGGCTCAACTATTTTTTCTTTAACACAGTGCGATTTAGCGACTGCAAAATCACTCCTGCTGCTCCGATTCTCCGGCTGATCTCCTTCTATTATTATTATTATTATTACTATTATTATGTTACAAAGGGAAGCGTTTTGGATCTACACTCTCAATGCAGCATCTGCTGGGGGAGTAAATGACCAACCAAGCCTATCATGTTTTTTTGTGACCTCTAGTTTCACCATAGTTCTTTTGGGGCTCTTATGTGGATTTAATATCCAGAACTAGATTTTCAATATGTGTCAATACTCATATTGACTTTCAGTGTTTATCAGGTTTCATTGTTCTGGTTGACTTTGAGGAAGATGTGCTAAACATCGAGTGCTCCATAAAACTTTATTTGGGTAGTCATTTATGAAGTGCCCAGGTAGTATGTTTTTTGATACAGTTTGTCCTTGTTGAGCACCGACGAGTCCTTTTATCGACTGTTGGCTGCGCAGACTAAGTGCGCAGACATCTCCTTACTTGTATACCTTTATTATAGTCTGTCTGTCTGGGTAAATGGATATCTATTCATATATTGTAGGTCAGGGATTCCCTAGCCTAGATGAGCGGGCACGTTCTAAGGACTAGAAAGGCGGATACAACTTGCGTTCTCCGGTTTCGAATGCAGTCAATGTACTGAATGGGAATTTGTCACGTTTACTCAGACCATTGAATGGTGCTGTAGCTGAGATACTGAGCTACCGATGGGAGCAGTAGCTTCATTGTCATCATTCAATGGGTTGACAAAAGTCGGGGGGGGGATGATTAACCGTTCGAAATAATGATTTGTTGGCTTTAAGTCCAGCGATTTCTGTGTTATTTTACCCTTCAAAGCTGATGTCAGCACCAGGAAGTTGCTGAGAAATTTGCTGAGTGGGCGGGGAGTGAATAGGGTCTATTTATGGTTATAAATATGCACATATATGTAGATACATTATGCAGGCGGCCAATTTCAAATAATATGTCATATAACACATATGATAAATATATATGTTGCATTTATACCAGTAAGTCGCCATCTTTCTTGACCATATATGGATTCTGTTAGTGTGGTTCTCCTAACAGGGCATCATCTGGGATACAATCCCTTTTATGCCCATATATGGAGATCCCTAACATAATCCCTTTTTATTTCCCATATATAGAGATCCCTACTCTGAGTATCTGACATCAATGTGATGTCACCTGTTTAACATTGCAAGGCCCACTTTTGGACACATTTTTATTTTATCAAAACCATTAACCATTGGATCCTATTGTTTAGTATTACAATGCCATTGGCCACGATACGTGTACTGTATATAAATACCCCCCACAGAGGCTGACTTTTCAGAGTCTGGACGAACAACATCTCACTTTTTCACTGAAGCTATTCCTCACACAAACATAAGTAAAATGCCTGTAATAATGTTTGTGGTGATCATTAGAATGTCTAGAACATGTACAAATGTTATTATTGTGAAACATATCCCCAAAATGTAAATTAGAGCATGATTTATTATTTATGGCTATAAAACCGTATTTTTTTAAATAAAACATTATATTTTCCTCTGATTAGGACTCCTACCATTTTTTGAATTTTTGTTTGTCAAGGAGAAATTAATTCAGGCCTTACAGGGTTAAGCCCATATATGGAGATACCTGCTCTGAGTATTTGACATCACTGTAATTGCGACCGAAGGTCACATTATACCATGAGAAATGGCGCAGCTGTCCGTACAGGAAGTGCGTCCGTACAGGAAGTGATGTCACCTCATCAATGATATCAAAGGTGACATCACCTATGTAAAAGTCCATTTATGGGTATCCCTTTTATACCCATACATGAAGATCCCTGATGTCATCGATATACCATATATCACTGGCCAGATGGCAAAGGCATGGCCCATATCTGTGTGGCTGGTTCAGATAGGGATCACCATGTATGGGCATAAAATATATTGGATGTATATGGATACATATTATTATTAATAAAGGATCAAATAAAAAGTCCATTATATGGTCATTCCCAGAAACAAAATCCCTCTTATGCCCATTTATGGAGATTTCTGATGTCATCAATCCCAGGCCCTAACTGGCCCAAGAGCCTGGTTTACTCTGAATTACACCCTACCTTCGCCGAAAACGTTAATATTAAGTCCATATATGAATATGGATATATATTAATACAGGATAAAATAAATATAATGTCCATATACAATATATCCCCTTATGCCCATTTATGGAGATCCCCAGGCATCAAACCCAGGCCCTAACTTGCCAAAGCCCTGCTTGGCTTTACTAATTAACATACTTTTTTATGCCCATATATGGAGATCCCTGTCCCAATGTCATCAATATTAAGGACATATCTGGGAATGCCCATATTTGGTAATGCCCATATACGGGCATGTTTTGACATAACATTGTTGACTATCATGCAGGGTTCTCCATATATAGGTAACTGGTCCGATATACATCACTGGCCATATGGCCAAGAATTGGCGTGACCTCGCCCTTTAGGGTGAGGTTGCATGTCACCCTGAGGCGTCTTACTAGTGTATTTCCTCTCTGTGTGGGGGGTCCGTCAGCTAGGTAGGGAAAAGGTTGGGAACCGCTACTGTAGGTTATGGCTATCCATATACTGTAGGTATACCTTAATTGATCCCTGTGGGAACATTCAAGTGTCATAAATATTGGCAGCAATGTTGATATTTCACTGTTAATCAGCACACATGGACCACAGAAGACACTGCCACTCGATCACATACGTACACATATGCCTATAATGCCTACATTAAAGGACAACTCCGCCCTAAATAACTTCTAGGCTCATTTTCCTACTTATATTGATCCAAAAAGACTGTCCATGGGGTCTATTAGGCAGAAATGCCCTTTAGGCCAGTCAATCTAAGCTAAAAAAGGGCCTGACCCAAAAGAAATTGCAATAGTAATGGTTCAAGGTTTTTTATGATCCTTAGGGTCATCCAAATAACATATTAAAAGTTGTGAATTATATATTTAGTGGATCAAGGTAAATTCAGAGGGTTCAAGTTTGGGTCCATTCACTTACTACACAGGAAAAAAAAAGACCCCCAAAAAATCTTCTTTAAGTAGCATGTGTGGGGTCTAACTAGGGGTTTTTCATGATTCTGAATCCATTGCAAGCATTTGTTTTGCACAGAAAACATTCCTTGGACTTAAAACGGACCCATAGAACTATGGTTTAGTGATGAGTCATCACTTTTCTGGGGTCAGCTCCGTTTTGTGGTGTCCTTTTTTAACCCGACGAATGTTTTTTTTGCAAAACGAATGCTTGCGATGGATTCAGGACCATGAAAAACACCTAGTTAGACCCCTCACATGCTACTTAAAGAAGATTTTTGGGGGGTCTTTTTTTCCTGTATAGTAAGTGAATGGACCCAAACTTGAACCCCCTAAATTTACCTTGATCCACTAAATATATAATTCACAACTTTTAATATGTTATTTGGATGACCCTAAGGATCATAAAAAACCTTGAACCATTACTATTGCAATTTCTTTTGGGTCAAACCTTAGATTGACTAGCCTACTTGTTGTCCAGTTTCCCCAGCAGTACCCAGCAGTTCTCATAGCATAGAGTGGAGCCTATAAGCCTATCGCTTTTACACTATTTGTTGTGGTCAAAAAGTGTTTTTTATTTTTCATGAATGTGTTACTAGTTGTCATAACAAACACATCCATATCATCGTTGTCCCACACAAGCCATCACACTCTGCTAAACAGATGTTATGCATTGATGTGTTTTGCCAAGTCCCAGAAAAGATGTCCTGTGATTGGCCAGTGCAGTTACCCCAAAACATTATTTATGAGATTGTGGTGGCTAGTGTGGGACAACCAAGGCATGGATGTGTTTGTAATGACAACTAGTAACACATTCATGAAAAAGAAAATCACTTTTGACCACAACAAATAGTGTAAAAGCGATAGGCTTATGGGCTCCACTCTATGCTATGAGAGCTGCTGGGTTCTGCTGGGGTCAGTCTTTTGGGATCAATATAAGTAGGAAAATGAGCCTAGAAGTGATTTAGGGAGGAGTTGTCCTTTAACACCTTGATTGAAGTAAATAGACTTGACTTACTCAGTAAATAGAATTACTTGAAATGCTGTAACAGTGATGATAATCTTCAAATCATAGAAGTTTAGAATATAAGTTTAGTTAAAATGTATTTATTCTTTGTGCTTCAGGATGTATGAGTGGTCCTACGAGTTTGGACGATGTGTCCTATGTATCGACTACATGGTCTTCACACTCCGTCTCATTCAAAACTTCACTGTAGATAAACACATGGGACCAACAATCGTCATTGTTTATGTTGGCAAGATGGTAAGATATAAGACAAATATTAAAGTTAATTTATCACGCTGTGACGGTTGCATTGGTCACTGATATTATAATGAACAGAGGGAGAGGTCACAGACAGACTAAATAAACACTAAATGTCTTGTTTCAGATGGACGATGTCTTCTCATTCCTCTTACTCCTGGCTGTGTGGATAGTGGCATATGGAGTAGCCACTCAGGGGCTGCTGTATCCATACGATTCCGACCTAGTTCGTATTTTCCGTCGAGTGTTCTACAGACCTTACATGCACATCTTTGGAGAGTTGAATCTTGAGGAAATAGATGGTGCGTATGTGCGTGCGTGTGTGTGCGTGCGTGCGTGCGTGCGTGCGTGCGTGCGTGCGTGCGTGCGTGTGCGCGCGCGCGCGCGTGCGTGTGCATGCATGTGCGCGCACATGCGTGCATGTGTATTCTTCACAAAATGTGCTTGGTTACCATAGCTTTATAGCATTGGCTACTGTCACAATATAGGAATGTAACTTGATAACTACATTTTGTTTTAACTATATACTGTATATTATATCACTTAGAATACCTTAAAATGCCATCGCCCATTATTAACTGTGTAAATGTGTATGTGTGTATGTGCAAATCTCAATTTCAGTTTGAAGCTGACAGTTGATAATGTATTATAGTGTGGGTAATAATAATAAGGGGGGTAATAATCATAGTCGTGTACACTGTAGGGAGCTACAATGGAAAAAACTATGGCTCGTGGACCAACCGGTGACTTTGTACACGACTTCGTACATTTCCCATAGATTCTATGGGACTTGACCACTTGCTCCTGCCCTTCGTGTACACGGTCTGTGCCGTCTATAGTTTCTTAATGGGGGGCAGCAGAGAGCCATATGTACACAGGCCCTAGGTGGTGTCCACGACCAGTAGTTTTACATGAACCCTCAGAGGGACACTGTGGGCTTATCAAGTGGTCCGTGGTGGTTCTCAAAGTGAGGTCGGGGGACCCTCAGAGGGACACTGTGGGCTTATCCATACCTTGGCTACAGGGGGGAAATAATTAAATGTACTTTTCATCGTGCCTGTTGCTAAGGTATGGCAACATGATTGGTGTCTTGCAAGACACCAGTCATGTTGCCATACCTTAGCCTTTCCTGAACTGACGCCGCTGTGAACATGTGTACACAGCCAGCATATTACTCAATGCCAAACTTTGCACACACACTCCTTGCCTGCCAATCCACAACCTCCACCCCTCCAGGGACCCCCAGGGCTTATCTCCCGATTAGGACACTTTCCAGCATAGTGACATGCAGAACAAACTGTCCATATAGTATGGTTTACATAAAAGTCAGTTGTCTTTCACACACACACACACACACACACACACACACACACACACACACACACACACATATATATATATATACATATATATATATATATATATATATATATATATATATATATATATATATATATATATATATATATATATTTCATTTATTTATTTCATAAATATTTTTCATCACAATTGGGTTTGTGGGGAGCCATCCCTGCTTCAAGCTGTCACAGCATGGCACCAACACTTCAAACTAGTTAAAAAACCCAATACAGCAGATCTACAAGCACCTCACAGATCTACAAGCACCTCGCACATGCCAGGGACAGAGTAGGTTGGCCTGCATAAGCCTTGCTGTCAACACACTATACTACACCACTCAGGCCACCAAGCCAGGTGTGGTCAATTAGTGCCTTCTTTTGATCAGTGGCTTCTGCTTGATGAGTGGCACCAGTCTGTCTTTGTTCCCTGGTCAGTCAAGTTCACTGGGAGAGAATGTTTCAGATCAGTGCAAGTGTATTTGTTTTCCATTTGGACTTACTGTGTTTTGTTGGTACAGTATGCGTGCGACTAACTAATATTTCTGATAATTCCAATTTGTTTGTTGTTTAATTAGCCGGATTGTGAATGCCCTGCATTTTTCTTTCATCTTTAGAACCACACGTGTGTAACAAAACAGAGTGGTGATCATTTGGTGTGGGTGAAGAGAAGAAAAACATTTCATTAAAGGAGTAGTTCACCCCCAAAGTGACTTTTTTTCTATTGAACTCAAGTCTCCATGGCGTGAGTAATACATTGAAAAAATAAGTCATTTTGGGGGTGAACTACTCCTTGAATGTCAGTTTTGTGGTGTTTTGACTGGACACCCTGAGGATATTGCCAGATAGACAGACAGACAGCCAGACAGACAGACAGACAGACAGACAGACAGACAGACAGACAGACAGAGAATTGTAGGCCTTGCATTTATTTGACTTGGTTCCAACAGATGGCGAAAATAGCTAATCTTCAAGCTCACAATGCCTCACTGTTTGGACAAAGAGTTGAGGCGTTACATTTTGTAAAACACGGCCTTGTGAAAATAGCAGATCTACATGCTCACAACACCTCACAACGCAGGGCGGCGTGAGCATGTAGATCTGATATTTTCACAATTTCTGCCCCTAATATTTAATTTATCATTTTAAAAGTATTAAAAAGTCCTTAAATTGTCTCTTTAGAACTGTGCAGATAGCCTCTGTATACTGTTGAGTGGAAAAACAATGGGCCTCATTCATCAATCTGGTCGTAAATAGGGTGTATTTTCTTCCTTAAATTTCATCTTAAATTTCAGTAAGTCCAAACGTCAGTCAAATTCATCAAGCAGTGTGTATATCCCATTTTGTGCTTATCCACAGGTGTATGTCATGATGAATTTGGACGTAAATTTAAGTGCAAAAACAAGGGTAAAAACGAGAGAGCAGCTTCACTTATGGCAGGACCATATATGGCAGAGAGCATGACTAAGCACTTTATGATCTGGGAACCTATTCACACCATAGGCTACTAGAAATGAATCACAACTTAAACTTGGCTATGCTGTTGAACTTAATTGTCTTGTCAAAAAAAAAAAAAAAAAGAGAGAGAGAGAGAAAGAAAGAAAAAAAAAGAATAGGCTGCCTATTTTTTCTTCTCTATAGATCGGCACATTTACAAGGCTACAATTAGTCCTCAATCACAAAATAATAAACATGGGATAGATATTATAATCCTTTTCTACTGAACATTGCCAAAAAGATAATGTTGAAGGAATATACAGTATGAGCTGTGACACGCACTGCTTTCCGATATGGACCAGACCAGCAGGTTGCAAGCTTTATTGATTATTTATTAGGGGTGTAACGATATAGTAACTGTATCGAAATATAGTTTTTAACTTAAAAAATCGAAGTATATCGAAATGAAAACAGCTAAAATCGAATCGAATCGTTTTATTTTGTATCGTATCGAATCGGCAGTGCAAAGAATCGATTGTATCGATACTACCTACTTGTGCATTGTATTTAGCATTTTTAAGAAGAAAAAATTAAAAGGGAGTGGTTTAATTACTTTTCCTTTCCATATAGCTACTCTGGTCTATCTATAAATGTGTGTAATCTCAAGGTGCAGGTTTGTCAATATACAATGACCATGTATTTGGCGGATAATCACTGTGTTTACTTATTTATAACCATAATAGTGCATGTTTCCCTTAAAAACCTGCACTATCCACACCTTTCACACATATTTAATTTCTTTGCTAAATAGTTACTATATCGATTTTAAATCATTGAATCGAATCGTATCGTATCGCCATGAATTAACCAATATCGTCCATGTATCGTATCGTCAACCATGCATCGTGATATGTATCGAATCGCTATTAAAATGTATCGTTACACCCCTATTATTTATCCTATATGTATATACTGAGGGGAAATTATTTTTTTGGATTAATATTTCAACACTGTCCTGTAAAGCCACATGTATCCTTATCAGACCGAAGGTAAGACTTATTTTGCTTTTGTGTCGTTATGTGTTGATGTGATCAATAGGCCTACAGTAGCCTAGTCTATTATAAATTAAAGCCTAATCAGTGGAGGGTCGCGACGCCCCCCACCTTCTCGCCGGCAGACGGAACTTGAACTTGCTGCATATAAAAACTTCAACTTGTCTCGTCAAAAAACAGAGGAAAAAAAGGAAAGAAAAACATTGACACATTGACAACATAGGATATGAAATACAACTGTTCTG
Organism: Nannobrachium achirus; assembly: GCF_963921795.1. Taxonomy (NCBI): domain Eukaryota; kingdom Metazoa; phylum Chordata; class Actinopteri; order Myctophiformes; family Myctophidae; genus Nannobrachium; species Nannobrachium achirus. The sequence continues at coordinate 59,053,481 of NC_137817.1, read as the reverse complement.
ATCCCGCAGATTTCAAAATGGATGCTGAACGTAATGCTCTAATGTATAGAATGTAATAGAATAAAGTGGTTTACAAGGTTCAATCCATCACGGAATAATACACAAAACAATTATGTGGAAATATCCACAAAGTGAAACGCTGCTTCATCAGAGGTAAGAATATAGGCTAGTGGCAAATACAGTAGGCCTAGGTAGTGCAGTGGGTCTCAACCAGTGGTCCAGGGACCACAGTGATGTGCTGGGGTTTTCTGGTGGTCTCTTGCCAAACAGACCCTTGGGCCTTTATAGATCCTTAACTCTTTAAAATGAAACCAAATGGACGAGTGCGGGCAGTCATCATGCGGTGCGTGAGTGGTCCCCCATTGGCGGGTCCATTTGGTTACAAACTCAGTGGCAGCTAATCCACGACTGAATACGTAATTGTTTGACAATTGACATATTATTTTATTTTTTAAATACATGTGTTGGCACATGTTGGGCAGAATGGACTAATAAATATTTTATTTGATGTTTGGCACAATTTAAAATTGATTTAGCATGAAGAAAAAAGCATTCTAAATATACACCGTGGGCTGATGGCTTATTTCCCGACCGAAAAAAGCATCCTAAATATAAGCAAAGATTTACACCATGGTCGGAGGTGGTGTATTTTCCATCGTATTTCCAGCACAAATCCAAGACCAAAATACAATGATGAATTTGACCCCCAACTTGAGAATCATCCTAAATGCCGGTAAGAACAGAATATGATCGTATTTTTGGTCTTAAGAGCTTGATGAATGAGGCCCAATGTTTCACATTAAGCTAAACATTTGGGACCACCCAAGATCATTTGGAGACCCCTCTAGGGGTCCCATAGTTGAACCACTGACTTATAAGGGGAGTATGGAGACCCCTCTAGGGGTCCCATAGTTGAACCACTGACTTATAAGGGGAGTATATGAGGCTGGATCCGTCTGGAACACTGCACTAGGCTCTCGCCAGCTCTGTAGCTCTCCACACTTGAACAGTTGTGTCCTTAAATTCAATTATAATAATTAACCCCTGTATATACGGGCAATAGTTTTACATGACTTTGTGTACACAGCCAATAGTTTTACATGAACATGTCTAGGCTTTAGTACTGTACTGCCTCGTATAGCCCAACAGAGCCCAGCACAGAACAGCACAGCCCACCAGAGCCCAATACAGCCCCCCAGAGCCCAACAGAGTCCAGCAAACCTAAGTCCAGCCCAGTCCTGCCGAGTAGGAGTATAGACCGGGGAAAGGGGGTAGTTAGATGACTCCACCAGGCCATTACTGTCCAGATCTGGCTTGAATAGGCCAGACCAGGGTAGACAGGACTGCACCAGACTCCACCAGGCTGCTCCAGCCAGCTCTGTAGATCCTTGCACATGCGATTAACCACTGTGTACACGGGCAATAGTTTTAAGTTTTACATAAACCCTCAGAGGGACACTGTGGGCTTATCAAGTGGTCCATGGCCGGTTCTCAAAGTGAGGTCGGGGGGCCCACAGTGTCCCTCTGAGGGGACACGGCACAGACCGTGTACACGAAGGGCAGGAGCAAGTGTTCAAGTCCCATAGAATCTATGGGAAATGTACACAGGCGTGTACAAAGTCACCAGTAGTTTTACATGAACCCTCAGAGGGACACTGTGGGCTTATCAAGTGGTCCATGGTCGGTTCTCAAAGTGAGGTCGGGGGACCCTCAGAGGGACACTGTGGGCTTATCAAGTGGTCCATGGTCGGTTCTCAAAGTGAGGTCGAGGGACCCTCAGAGGGACACCGTGGGCTTATCAGGTGGTCCATGGTCGGTTCTCAAAGTGAGATCGGGGGACCCTCAGAGGGACACTGTGGGCTTATCAAGTGGTCCATGGTCGGTTCTCAAAGTGAGGTCGGGGGCCCACAGTGTCCCTCTGAGGGGACACGGCACAGACCGTGTACACGAAGGGCAGGAGCAAGTGTTCAAGTCCCATAGAATCTATGGGAAATGTACACAGGCGTGTACAAAGTCACCAGTAGTTTTACATGAACCCTCAGAGGGACACTGTGGGCTTATCAAGTGGTCCATGGTCGGTTCTCAAAGTGAGGTCGGGGGACCCTCAGAGGGACACTGTGGGCTTATCAAGTGGTCCATGGCCGGTTCTCAAAGTGAGGTCGGGGGGCCCACAATGTCCCTCTGAGGGGACACGGCACAGATTGTGTACACGAAGGGCAGGAGCAAGTGTTCAAGTCCCATAGAATCTATGGGAAATGTACACAGGCGTGTACAAAGTCACCAGTAGTTTTACATGAACCCTCAGAGGGACACTGGTCCATGGTCGGTTCTCAAAGTGAGGTCGGGGGACCCTCAGAGGGACACTGTCGGCTTATCAAGTGGTCCATGGTCGGTTCTCAAAGTGAGGTCGGGGGACCCTCAGAGGGACACTGTGGGCTTATCAAGTGGTCCATGGTCGGTTCTCAAAGTGAGATCGGGGGACCCTCAGAGGGACACTGTGGGCTTATCAAGTGGTCCATGGTCGGTTCTCAAAGTGAGGTACATCCTCAAAGTCCCTCCTTCCCAAACAAAGACGAACCAACCAAGGGTGCACAAGGCAGCGGTGTGCGATGGACTAGAAATATCCATTTAAAACTATTGGTCATGTACACACAAACTAAGGCTCCTGTACACAGTGTTTGGTCTCAATTGTGTGAGCAGCTAAAGGGCAGACAACGGCCTAGAACAACCTAATGGTGCCTATTAAGACTCTAGTACACCCTTTGGCCTCGACAAGCCTGATCATCCTACTATAGCTAGTACCCCCCTCACCAACTTTGTGCTCCCACTTGATAAGCCCAGTGTCCCTCTGAGGGTCCCCCGACCTCACTTTGAGAACCGACCATGGACCACTTGATAAGCCCACGGTGTCCCTCTGAGGGTCCCTCGACCTCACTTTGAGAACCGACCATGGACCACTTGATAAGCCCACAGTGTCCCTCTGAGGGTCCCCCGACCTCACTTTGAGAACTGACCATGGACCACTTGATAAGCCCACAGTGTCCCTCTGAGGGTCCCCCGACCTCACTTTGAGAACCGACCATGGACCACTTGATAAGCCCACAGTGTCCCTCTGAGGGTCCCCGACCTCACTTTGAGAACCGACCATGGACCACTTGATAAGCCCACAGTGTCCCTCTGAGGGTTCATGTAAAACTACTGGTGACTTTGTACACGCCTGTGTACATTTCCCATAGATTCTATGGGACTTGAACACTTGCTCCTGCCCTTCGTGTACACGGTCTGTGCCGTGTCCCCTCAGAAGGACACTGTGGGCCCCCCGACCTCACTTTGAGAACCGGCCATGGACCACTTGATAAGCCCACAGTGTCCCTCTGAGGGTTCATGTAAAACTTAAAACTATTGCCCGTGTACACAGTGGTTAATCGCATGTGCAAGGATCTACAGAGCTGGCTGGAGCAGCCTGGTGGAGTCTGGTGCAGTCCTGTCTACCCTGGTCTGGCCTATTCAAGCCAGATCTGGACAGTAATGGCCTGGTGGAGTCATCTAACTACCCCCTTTCCCCGGTCTATACTCCTACTCGGCAGGACTGGGCTGGACTTAGGTTTGCTGGACTCTGTTGGGCTCTGGGGGGCTGTATTGGGCTCTGGTGGGCTGTGCTGTTCTGTGCTGGGCTCTGTTGGGCTATACGAGGCAGTACAGTACTAAAGCCTAGACATGTTCATGTAAAACGATTGGCCGTGTACACAAAGTCATGTAAAACTATTGCCTGTGTACACAGTGGCTTTTTCCTTGACCTTTCGAGTTAGGAGTGTCGTAGAGACACGAGACCGGGTTTGTTGGATTCAGCGTCAAAAAGTAAGTCAGAATAAGTGTCTTTTATCTGAAAGAATGTGTAATCGTGTTGGTGGCGTGCAAATTTCGTGTCTTTTTCGCAATCATAAAGGGTTCAAAGTGTCGGAGAGACACGAAACCCATTCCATCGGATCAGGCATCCTTCAAATATGAAAAGTGTTTCCTGCGTAAAACAAACAGATTTTTTTAGATTTTTTAATTGATTTTAAGGACAAAAATCCGGGTTTCGGTGTCTTTTTCGCAATCGTAAAGGGTTCAAAGTGTCGGAGAGACACGAAACCCATTCCATCAGATCGGGCATGCTTCAAATATGAAACGTGTGTCCTGCCTGAAACTGATTTTTTTATTCATTTTAAGGACAAAGGGCCTGTTTTGACGCCTAAAACGACCCTTTTCCTTGACCTTTCGAGTTAGGAGTGCCGTGTACACAGGATCTACAGAGCTGGCTGGAGCATGGAGCAGCCTGGTGGAGTCTGGTGCAGTCATCTAACTACCCCCCTTCCCTGGTCTATACTCCTATTGGGCAGGACTGGGCTGGACTTAGGTTTGCTGGAGTCTATTGGGCTCTGGTAGGCTGTATTGGGCTCTGGTGGGCCGTGTTGTGCTGTGATGGGCTCTGTTGGGCTACACGAGACAGTACAGTACTAAAGCCTGAACATGTTCATGTAAAACTATTGGCTGTGTACACAAAGTCATGTAAAACTATTGCCCGTATATACAGGGGTTAATTATTATAATTGAATTTAAGGACACAACTGTTCAAGTGTGGAGAGCTACAGAGCTGGCGAGAGCCTAGTGCAGTGTTCCAGACGGATCCAGCCTCATATACTCCCCTTATAAGTCAGTGGTTCAACTATGGGACCCCTAGAGGGGTCTCCATACTCCCCTTATAAGTCAGTGGTTCAACTATGGGACCCCTCCAAATGATCTTGGGTGGTCCCAAATGTTTAGCTTAATGTGAAACATTGTTTTTCCACTCAACAGTATACAGAGGCTATCTGCACATTTCTAAAGAGACAATTTAAGGACTTTTTAATACTTTTAAAATGATAAATTAAATATTAGGGGCAGAAATTGTGAAAATATCAGATCTACATGCTCACGCCGCCCTGCGTTGTGAGGTGTTGTGAGCATGTAGATCTGCTATTTTCACAAGGCCGTGTTTTACAAAATGTAACGCCTCAACTCTTTGTCCAAACAGTGAGGCATTGTGAGCTTGAAGATTAGCTATTTTCGCCATCTGTTGGAACCAAGTCAAATAAATGCAAGGCCTACAATTCTCTGTCTGTCTGTCTGTCTGTCTGTCTGTCTGTCTGTCTGTCTGTCTGTCTGTCTATCTATCTGGCAATATCCTCAGGGTGTCCAGTCAAAACACCACAAAACTGACATTCAAGGAGTAGTTCACCCCCAAAATGACTTATTTTTTCAATGTATTACTCACGCCATGGAGACTTGAGTTCAATAGAAAAAAAGTCACTTTGGGGGTGAACTACTCCTTTAATGAAATGTTTTTCTTCTCTTCACCCACACCAAATGATCACCACTCTGTTTTGTTACACACGTGTGGTTCTAAAGATGAAAGAAAAATGCAGGGCATTCACAATCCGGCTAATTAAACAACAAACAAATTGGAATTATCAGAAATATTAGTTAGTCGCACGCATACTGTACCAACAAAACACAGTAAGTCCAAATGGAAAACAAATACACTTGCACTGATCTGAAACATTCTCTCCCAGTGAACTTGACTGACCAGGGAACAAAGACAGACTGGTGCCACTCATCAAGCAGAAGCCACTGATCAAAAGAAGGCACTAATTGACCACACCTGGCTTGGTGGCCTGAGTGGTGTAGTATAGTGTGTTGACAGCAAGGCTTATGCAGGCCAACCTACTCTGTCCCTGGCATGTGCGAGGTGCTTGTAGATCTGTGAGGTGCTTGTAGATCTGCTGTATTGGGTTTTTTAACTAGTTTGAAGTGTTGGTGCCGTGCTGTGACAGCTTGAAGCAGGGATGGCTCCCCACAAACCCAATTGTGATGAAAAATATTTATGAAATAAATAAATGAAATATATATATATATATATATATATATGTATATATATATATATGTGTGTGTGTGTGTGTGTGTGTGTGTGTGTGTGTGTGTGTGTGTGTGAAAGACAACTGACTTTTATGTAAACCATACTATATGGACAGTTTGTTCTGCATGTCACTATGCTGGAAAGTGTCCTAATCGGGAGATAAGCCCTGGGGGTCCCTGGAGGGGTGGAGGTTGTGGATTGGCAGGCAAGGAGTGTGTGTGCAAAGTTTGGCATTGAGTAATATGCTGGCTGTGTACACATGTTCACAGCGGCGTCATTTCAGGAAAGGCTAAGGTATGGCAACATGACTGGTGTCTTGCAAGACACCAATCATGTTGCCATACCTTAGCAACAGGCACGATGAAAAGTACATTTAATTATTTCCCCCCTGTAGCCAAGGTATGGCAGCTGTCATAGCTTGCCATACCCAATTGACGCCCCTGCATGTTCACCTCCAGTAGGTTGGGAAAGTAGCCTGCCACCCTGTGGAAATAGGCTTGAACTGCAAGATAGGACCCTAAAACAAATAAAATGGAATAAAAAAGCATCCGTAAGACGGATGGGCGAACAAGTGGTGTCCATACGTAGATGGGGTCCCAGAGGACATGTAGAGCCCACCCCCTTATTTTTCACGCCCCCAGGGAACACACAGCGGGGTTTGGAAATTTGTCGTGTACACCAGCCCTAGGACCTCGGCTTCGTGGACCGATTTAACGATAGGGGTAATAATAATAATAATAATAATAATGCTGTTATTTTAATCAAAGTGGGATTAGATTGGAACAAGACCAACAGCTGCACTTCCAGCATGACAGAGATAGAGGGCGGTGCTGAGCCATGCAGGAACAAGTACTGGCTGAGTAACTGTCTGGTGATCATTCTGCTGGTGGTTTTCCTGATGGTCACCATCATACTGCTCATCAACCTGCTCATCGCCATGCTCAGGTAGGTTCCCTGTTGTATCTGTTAGCTAGCTTCCTTCCTTCCTTCCTTCCTTCCGTCTGTCTGTAACTCCATTAATGTTACTCTGTGTCTCTTCTTGCTTTACTGAACTCATCTCTTATCTCCCCTCATTATCTCTGATCTTACCATCTACATTTAATCACCTTCACATCACTTCTCATCGGTAATCCACTTGCCACAATGTGAACCTGGAAATTCACATTTTTTTGACCATTACAAACACATTGGAATGCTTATCAGGTGGGGTTGGGTGTGTCTGGAACCTGCATTTGCATATTTACAAGAGTGGCTATGCGAAAACCTAACATTTGACACTTTTGGCAAATTTGGTGTCGATGTTATATTCGCATTAGAAACACATTGAAATATTCTGATTTGTGATTAAATCTATCTATAAAACTATAGCTTATTACCAATATAACCTATAAAATAGGGATATTGAAGGGAAGGGAAGGACTGTATACTGGTTCAGGGTTGTGGTTCAGGGTTGGAGGGTTGTTCGCCTTGGTGCACAAAACACTAGGATGCAGCCTTAGTTCAACAGTTTTACTTTGTATGCAGCACAGTAACAGCACAGGCACATGACAGTAGGTGGTATATGTGTGTGTGTGGTCTAAAGGGAAATTAATGCACAAACTGTACATATTTTAGCAATAAAACAACATAAAATACCATACTATAATTAGAAAGGAAAAACAATACATCCATCTTCACACAAAGGCAATATCTGCATTAACATGGTTCCTATCCTACAATACAAGTTAATCATCAAATAACATATGTAACCTGCTGCACTTTAACAATGAATAATGGAATATATTCCATTATACTGGAATATTAAAGCAATAAGCCACAAGAGGCAAGTGGTTACCGGGGACCGGCTGAGAGGCGTTGGGAAACACGAGGCGCAGCCGAGTGTTTCCAACCCTCTCAGCCGGTGTATAATACCCCGGTAACCACAAGCGTTATTGCTTTTCTAAAACGGTCACAATATGGCAACATGAAAATCATAGACATGTAACAATTAAAGCTGTTCTATTTCATTAATAATACACATATCTGCTCTGCAAGAAAGTAGTTCCCGGCCAGGCAGCAGAAACGACACAGGTGCAGATAATTGGTGCACTGTGGAACACTGTGGAAAGAAATAACACACCTGGGTTTGATATAAACTGATTCAAGGTGTGGGTTATAGTCTCATATACCACAGCAACCAGCCAATCAGAATCAAGGAATGGAACTAGCCGTTTTAGAAATTCCATTATACAAGGGTAGTCGGGCTCTCAATGAAAAACAAGCTCTCCTACAGTGCAGATAACGAGCACTACTGCACTGTCTCATCAAGCAAAGAATTCAGCTGTGCGCTCTCCTTCTCTCCACACTATGCTAGGCAGCTAGGCTAGCAGTTTTCATGATTTTCTGCCTCTCAGGCAGCACACCTGTTTTAATCAGCTGATTGTCATGAACCTCAGCTGGTGCATAAATAGTTGAGGGTAGTATCAATTGGCACTCCACTTGGATCTTAGAGGGCCTTCGCAAAATGACCACTATCACCCAAACATATTCAACATACAGTTTCACCCAGATTGAGAGTTAAGTTCCAGGAACAATAAAAATCACACCCATAGTGTGAAGTGAGCGGTGCCTTGGAGTAGTTCATTTCATTAAGCTATATCATTTAAATAAATGTCCACAATTTCAGCACTGCTCAACAGCACCACTTGGTCACCCAGAGGTATTGCAGCTGTTGAGGCCGTCCTCATAGGCCTACATACATACATACATACAGACAGACATACACCGTTCTCATACGGACATACCTACACACTGACAAATAAATGGTGGAGCGGCACCGATCAAAAAGCAGATTACGTTACACATACAATTTTACTGAAATTATAGAACAATGAAGTATCCTATTGATACAGATAATAGTCAGTAGAGTATATTAAACAATACAAATACAAATGTAAGTGCTCTTATGTGGCAACAAACAACAATTCAAAAGATGCATGGGCAGTTTGGGAGGCAACACCAGGTCTCACAGACAACCTGGTTACCTTCACCTTGGAAGAACTCTGAAGTTGTCAACTCTGATGTTGTCAACGACTGGAGCATATTATGGTTGAACTGTGGCTGCAGCAGTCAGTGTTGATGAAGCCAACCAGTGGTCTATGGTGCTCAGTCTCTTGATATCCTGCCTTCCATCCAAGCTAAACTGACCCAGCATGTAAAAAGGACACTTATGATGAATGCAAGATCCAATCAACCCTGAATCTGATTTAAATGTTTGTTGTTTCGTCCCTTCAACCCTCCATGCAGCAACACCTTCGAGAAGGTGATGGAGAGGAGCGGCCACTACTGGAGGTTCCAGTGGTACAACCTCATCGTAGAGTACCAGGCCCGTCCTGTTTTGGCTCCTCCTTTCATCATCATCAGCCACCTTTATCTCTTCATCTCTTTTCTGTGGAAGAAAATCCACAGCAAGCCTTCCAGCACAACCATCAGGCATCGGAGAGATGGTCAGTATTTTATTTTGGATCAAATAAAACAGAATAAAGCATATTGTATCTGTAGGAAAAGGTTATTGTGTGATTTGACTACTGGGTGAAGACTTGAACAAAGCAGAAACATTGCTAACTAATTTTATTATGAGCACCTGTATGTATGACTGTATATTTGTACATGTAGAATCGGGTCAAAGATATTCAAAGACATATGAATGAATGAATGAATGAATGAATGAATTAGCCTAATCAATCAATCAATCAATCAATCAATCAATCAATGAATTAATATTAATGCACAAGGTTACAATGATGCACAAACCATTTATCGTTCCAACTGGTCTAATTTGTACAACACTCTGTGTAACTGTGGTTTTAATACAGCATCTACACAACATTACCATGAGGAGTTTTTCAAGGCGGCCAGTGGATCAGAGGAAGCAAAGGAGTTGCTGGAGTTGCTCAGGGCGGGAAAACTTAAGGACTGGGAGACGAAGCAGAAGCAGAACTTCCTCATATCCCAGATTGACACAGAGAAAGGCAGTGACTCTGAGAGGATTAAGCAGATTTCTGACAAGTAAGATGATAATGACCAGAGGTGGACACTAATGAAGTACATTTACTGGAGTACTGTTCTGTACTTTACTTGAGTATTTGTATTTTTGGATGTCTTTCACTGCACTGCAAGTCAAATATTATACTTTTCACACTGCATTTCTAGGAAAGGAAACATTATGCATGCAGTAAATAGTACAGTACCACTTAAAGGGATATTCCACTTTCAACAGGGAGCAGTGGTAGGGCCTCTGTCCACATACACACCCATTGTAACTTCAAACTTCATTTTAACCATGATAGATTCATTAAAAACACCCATTATTCTTTCTGGTTACTCATTTTACCCTCCTAATATGTGAGCAGGACGTGTTTTTTTTTATAACGTTTTTCATTTATTTTTAATAATTATTTGGGAAAATGGAAAAAATGAAATAAAAGAAATAATTATTACCCATAAATGAAAAAAGTTATCGAAAAAACACGGCCTGCTCACATATTAGGAGGGTAGTATGAGTCACCAGAAAAAAATAATGGGTCTTTTTAATGAATCTATCAAGGTTAAAATGAAGTTTGAAGTTACAATGGGTGTGTGTGGGGAGAGGCCCTGGGCCTGGAGGGCCTGGTAACATTTACATCAAATATCTAAATATTCAATCAAGCTAATTAAAAACTGTTCAGGGTGTTCATAAAAGCCTGATTAGATGATAAAATTACCAAAAGTGTTTTTGAAAGTGAAATATCCCTTTAAGATCTATTTGAAATATAGTGAAAATAGTAGATCTACAAGCTCATGTTATGTGAGGTGAGCTTGTAGATCTACTATTTTTCTCTAGTATTGATACTTGTTGAAAAGCTCTGATAATGCTTATATTTCTTTTTTCTTTTTAATTGTTAGAATTTCAATACAGCAATGCAGTGATATTAAACAAAATGTACTTTGTATTTGAAATACTTAAAGGAGTAGTTCACCCCCAAAATGACTTTTTTCTATTGATTACTCACACCATGGAGACATGAGTTCAATAATATTTTGTTGTATTTGTCGCATTCCTAAGACAAAAAATGTATTATAGTAAATTTACCCACATTGATTCCGGATGGGGACCCAAATGCATTCGGTTCCCCATCCGGAATCAATGGGGGTAAATTTAATGTAATCAAATTATTGTCTTACTGTAGGAATGCAACAAAAAACTAAAAATATTATTGAACTCAAGTCTCCATGGCATGAGTAATCAATAGAAAAAAGTCATTTTGGTAGTGAACTACTCCTCTAAGGAGAATAACCACCAGTGTTTCCCCTATATGCATTAAGGAGTGGCGGGCCGCCGCCCCTTAAAATCTGGCCGCCGCTCTATGATTTTCCTTTTTTTTTTAAGATTTTTTTTTTGCAGAGGAATTATTTTCACAACAACGTGACTCACGTTTAGAATACGGTTGTTCTCTCGGTTAGGTACGGCTGGAAGGAGATTATAATGCTCCTCTGCTACACTCATTGATTGGATGGAGAAACAACAGCTGTGCACCGAGTACAAACCCACTCGTCGCGTCGCATAGGCAGGCACTGTTACAGGAGAAGTTTACTTGTTGTCCCATTCATCATTACAGCTTAGCTGTACATTTCTCAAGATTCATTTAAAAATGTATTGATAATGATTTTAGAGTGGTGTAGTTTGTGGTTGTCTGTGGCTAAATGTGCAGTTTGTGTCTGACTGTTAGCAAGCGACCTAGCCTACAGTGTGTGGAGAAAATGACAACATGCAGTTGCCAGGTCTGATAAAATAAGCCACGTTGGGCTAGGTTGGATGAAATACCATGCAGTGTTGCCAAGTCAGACTATTATAAGCCATTTTGGGCTCTTATTTCTGTAGTTGCTTGTAAATAATGGTGGTTGCCAGGGCACCAAATTCTGGGCCCTGGGTACAAGGATTCACTGTGGGCCCCCCATTAATGTTCTTCATAGGGGGAGTGTCAGTGGTGCTCAAACCTTTTCATGTGAAGGAGGACCCCCAAAATTATATGAATTTGGCCACGGACCCCATCTCAAAATAATTCCAGGGACCCCCCAGAAGCAAAATATGAGTTACAAATGTTAAGAAATACATATTTTCAAAGATTTGCTCCCATTTTCATGACTTTTCAAAAATAGCAGATCTACAAGCTTGCAGCGCAGCACTCGGTGCCGTGCTGTGAGTTTGTATAGGCCTATCTGCTATTTTTCGATTGCTAAAGTATAAAATAATTAAGGCCCCTCCACCTTGGGCCCTAGTAACTCAGTCCCACTTTCCCCCCCTTGTGACGCCCCTGGTGGTTGTGAGCTTGTAGATCGGCTATTTTCAAATAGCGGAAGTATTTAGGTTTAAAGTGCTCATGTGGCCTATATTCACTTATTTTGGGCTTGTTTTCATAGACCTGGTTGTTTATTCCTCCTGACAAATCTGACAACAGAACTTACTTAGGTTATTTACTTAAGTTTGAAAAGCCAAATAGTATTTATTTTTGTGTGTAAATAAAGCACTTTGAAACTGAAAATGATGGCAAATGTTGATGATAATAAAATAAAGATCAGAAGATGATGGCCAATGTTGTTATAAAATACAAATCTATATATTTATTTTTTAACTGAGTTAGAATCGCTTAAACATACCCAACACGAAAAACACCGATTTTTTTTCGCCTGCACGCCGCGCTATGTGCGAACGCTATGCCGCTCCCCGCAACTGTCCCCCCACTCCTTCAGCTTCTGCCTAGGGGAAACACTGACCACCCATTTTCAATATTGAACTATGTAATACAATCCTCCAGTTCTAGGCAACACAGAAGGGGGGGGGGGGTATATTAATGACATAGTTCAATTTTTAAAGCATGTATACTTTTAAGCATGTATTCCATTACTTTAACTCAATTACAAAGTGACAAGAGTAACTTTCTCTGTGGTAATATTTGACCAGGAAATGTGTTGTGTTGTGTTGTGTTGTGTTGTGTTGTGTTGTATTAACCTGTGTTGTGTTGTGTTGTATTAACCTGTGTGTGTGTGTGTGTGTGTGTGTGTGTGTGTGTGTGTGTGTGTGTGTGTGTGTGTGTGTGTGTGTGTGTGTGTGTGCTTGTGTGTGTGTGTGTGTGTGTGTGTGCGTATGCGTGTGTGTGGGTGCGTGCGTGTGTGTGTGTGTGTGTGTGTGTGTGTGTGTGTGTGTGTGTGTGTGTGTGTGTGTGTGTGTGTTGACAGAGTGGACATCGTGCTGAAACGGCAGACAGTGGACAGAAAGGACAGAAAGGACAGAGAGGACAATGTGGACAGTGTGGCCAGGATGCTGGACCAGCAGACACAAACCATTGACCAGAAGATTCAGCAGATGACTGACAGGTGAGATGATGATGACTTCATGTCAATCACTACATTCATCACCTCAGACTGCATATATGGATCTGTGTGTAATACATGTACTGAACTTCATGTCCTAACTTCAAACTGTATCATTGGTCGTTTGTGTTGAGAAGCCTTAATGTTTGGGTGGGAGATTATCAGTGTTGGGCAAATTACTTAAAAAAAGTAATTAGTTATAGTTACTAGTTACTTCTCCAAAAAAGTAACTGAGTTAGTAACTGAATTACTCTATTGTAAAAGTAACTAGTTACTAGGAAAAGTAACTATTTGCGTTACAAAGTAAAAAAATAAATTAAAAAAAATCCAAAGATTTCAGTTTATTTTATCTAAATATATTTGTATTATATAAGTAAGTAAATATAAGTATTTTTTTTAAGTAAATTAGAGTAAAAAAATTGATTCAGACAGATTACAGTATTTTCTGCCTTTCATTCTTTTCAAGGAAAAAAATACCTTATATCGCTTTTTTGATGCCTTCCATTATTATTCTCAAGGGGGAAAAAATACCTCATGTCATTTTGCTTCACGTGTGGACACAGAGGAGGGGAGATGTGTAGCAAAGAAAACTAAACTAAACAAAGGTTTAGGCAGTTATACATCGACATTTAATCTCTGCATAAGGATAAGGATGCTAGGCTATGCTTATAATGATTGCAAGAAGAGCTGTTATCAACAATCACGGAGTATTTTGTTGGGACTGGATATTACTTAATGAGCTCCTGTTGTGGATTCTTGCAACTCCGTGAGTCATTATTTATTTATTTTTGCAAGACCGACACTTCTCTCTCTCTCTCTTTCTCTGCACCCTTTTTCTCTCTCTCTCTCTCTCTCTCTCTCTCTCTCTCTCTCTCTCTCTGCACCCTTTCTCTCTCTCTCTCTCTCTCTCTCTCTCTCTCTCTCTCTCTCTCTCTCTTTCTCTTTCTCTGCACCCTCTCTTTCTCTGCACCCTCTCTTTCTCTGCACCCTCTCTCTCTCTCTCTCTCTCTCTCTCTCTCACACACACACACACACAACCATCGTGACAGCTGGGGACGCTTGTAACGGAGCACATTTCATTGTCAGTAACGGTAGCGGCGTTGTAACAATGGACATTGTAATTAATTAGATTAGCCGTTACTGAAAAAAATAGCGGCGTTATGTAACGCCGTTTATTTAAACGCCGTTATACCCAACACTGGAGATTATACATTGTGGAAAAGTTTAGAAAGAGAACTACTGAACCAGAAACAAATGAACGATTTCCTCCTGACGGGTATTTCTATTAAGAAAAGTAACTTGTACTATGGTCCAATCTTTACATGTTTACTTCAGGTATTCAGAGCAGTAGAGACGTTTAAAGGATTTGGAAGTAAATGGTGTAAATCTTCTCCATTATGGAATAACAATAATATACTGTCTGGAGGGAGACCTTTTACTAATAGAGATTGGGAAGAGAAGGGCATTAGGACTCTTCAGGATATTAATGGGTTGAATAATATCCTCGACTTTCAAGAACTCATTACAAGATATGGTATTGATAGGAATTCCCTGTTCTTTTACTTTAGAGTGAGATCTGCTTGTAGAGCCTACAGGGTTCCCTGGGGTGCAGAATTAAAAGATCATCCCATTCTTTATTGGTTTCATAGAGATCCTAAAATAATTGTATCATATTTGTATGACCAGCTAAATTCCCAGAAATATTCCCATTCGGCTGGAATGATAGCCTGGAATAGTGATATAACAGATTTGGGACTAGAATTGGACTGGGATGCTATTTGGGATAATGTGGTTGGTGCATCGAAAAATCCAAATCATCAGTACATACAGTACATCTAAAGTTTTGTCACAGAGCCTATGTAACACCCAGAATCGTTGCAGGCATCGAATGGGATTGGCACTTGACTAGACCCATATTGCACATGTTGCGCCCCGGGAACTTTAGGCTCATTTGTTCATATGGTATGGGAATGTCCGGGAATTTCTGAGTTTTGGGGAAAGGTTATAAGGATTATATTGGATCTAACAGAGGTACAGTTTCCAGGTGACCCATTTAGTACAGGCATTCTAGGGTTTAACCTTGAACAAATTGCAACACAAACTCTTTCAACTTTTTTTGTTTAATAAATATGTTAGTAATAACATATCAAAAGTCCTAAGAAATCCAAGTGGTGGAACATAGTGAAAAATGCTGAAATAGGTGATGTCACAATTCCCCATTGACGCCCATGTTAAAAATTGATTTATGGAAGTTTTCTTAGCTGTTGTTCAAAGAAAAGGTTCAATACCTCCCAGAATTACCTAGAAACTGTGTTGGATGCAGTAAATTGATTGTTGTTATAAAAGCAATGTTGTCATTATATTTAAACTATTCATCATCATCATCATCATCATCATCATCAGTTTCAATCAGACATGTGTTTGCACACCCCATGTCTTTGCAGTTTGCACATGCAACAGAGCAGTCAATGCCATGCTTCTTGCAAGTGCACCTCAGACTACTGCAGTCTGTCTTGCAGGTGCATCTGATGACCTGTAGCAGTTCCTGTGGAGCTGGAGGTATGTCTGTCTGGACAGGGACAAGCCCCCCATCATTCTCTTCCCATCCCCATTCTTGCGGCAGGAGCTCACATGCTTGTATTTTAATGAGTCAAGACCCTCCCCAGACTTCCCATTGTACAGCCAATCCAAAGCCTTCTCTCCTGCTGAAACAACCTCTGCTGTTGATGCTGACTGTTTGTCAAACACTGTAGCTAGCTCACGGAAGTCATTGATGGTTGTGATTTTTTTGAGGGGAGCTGCTTTCCCAATGCCATAAAGCCGGGAGGTAGTGTCACACCCAGCTACTGCGTGGATGAAGAGAATGTGATTGCACACACTGGGACCCAGCTGCTGTTTCAGAGATTTGATGTTCCAGACATGTGGCTTCTTCACGCTCTTTTTTGGCTCGGTTTGAAGATGAGGTTGTGTGACTTGAGGCCAGCATGGTAGAGGAGGAGGATGAACAGATCTGTGTCATCACCAATGACCACAGTATTTGTTGTGGTTGCAGATTCCACTGCTTTTTGTACTATGAGGAGATCAGCATCTCCTGGGGCAAGGTGTGTCTGACAGTTCTGTGTCTGTAGGTGACCACTGAGCATGTTGATGAACTGCTGTTTGTTTGTGTTGTTTGCAAGGAACTCGTCTTTTTGCATTGTAACAGGCAAGTACTCATCTATGGTCACGGTTGCTCCAGTCCTCCCACCTGCTCGCCTTAGGTGTGTCATGTATTTGGTGGATGTGCCCTCATATCCATCGAACACGACAACTGCCTCTCCATAGTGTTTTGTGACATACTCGCCTGCCATCAGTGTTTAAATATGAGCTGTGTAATCATCCTCCAGCACTGTTTGACACCTCCCTGATGCTTTGACAGCCACAGAAGCCAGTGCTAGCTGAGGCCATCTGGGCACTCCATACACCTGACCTTTCAGAAGTCACAGGCCCTGTTCAGCATGTGTTGGATGGTGGAGCACTTATTCAGCGCATCCCACGTGGATCCACTTACATGGACACATGCAAGCGGTATGGCGAGTATGTCACAAAACACTATGGAGAGGCAGTTGTCGTGTTCGATGGATATGAGGGCACATCCACCAAAGACATGACACACCTAAGGCGAGCAGGTGGGAGGACTGGAGCAACCGTGACCATAGATGAGTACTTGCCTGTTACAATGGAAAAAGACGAGTTCCTTGCAAACAACACAAACAAACAGCAGTTCATCAACATGCTCAGTGGTCACCTACAGACACAGAACTGTCAGACACACCATGCCCCAGGAGATGCTGATCTCCTCATATAAAGCAGTGGAATCTGCAACCACAACAAATACTGTGGTCATTGGTTATGACACAGATCTGCTCATCCTCCTCCTCTACCATGCTGACCTCAAGTCACACAACCTCATCTTCAAACCTGAGCCAAAAAAGAGTGTGAAGAAGCCACATGTCTGGAACATCAAATCTCTGAAACAGCAGCTGGGTCCCAGTGTGTGCAATCACATTCTCTTCATCCACGCAGTAGCTGGGTGTGACACTACCTCCCGGCTTTATGGCATTGGGAAAGCAGCTCCCCTCAAAAAAATCACAACCATCAATGACTTCCGTGAGCAAGCTACAGTGTTTGACAAACAGTCAGCATCAACAGCAGAGGTTGTTTCAGCAGGAGAGAAGGCTTTGGATTGGCTGTACAATGGGAAGTCTGGGGAGGGTCTTGACTCATTAAGATACAAGCGCTTTTGTGAGAAGGTGGCTACTAGCACATCTCAAGCTGTAAAGCCA
Source organism: Nannobrachium achirus (assembly GCF_963921795.1). Taxonomy (NCBI): domain Eukaryota; kingdom Metazoa; phylum Chordata; class Actinopteri; order Myctophiformes; family Myctophidae; genus Nannobrachium; species Nannobrachium achirus. The sequence goes on along the minus strand of NC_137817.1, from coordinate 59,035,829 downwards.
GAGAGTCTGCCACCTACAGCTGCAGCAGCAAAGTATCACAGTCTCTGTGTGTACTACCAAGTGCAGCAGTGGAAGGGAACTGCATGTGAGCTCCTGTCGCAAGAATGGGGATGGGAAGAGAATGATGGGGGGCTTGTCCCTGTCCAGACAGACATACCTCCAGCTCCACAGGAACTGCTACAGGTCATCAGATGCACCTGCAAGACAGACTGCAGTAGTCTGAGGTGCCCTTGCAAGAAGCATGGCATTGACTGCTCTGTTGCATGTGCAAACTGCAAAGACATGGGGTGTGCAAACACATGTCTGATTGAAACTGATGATGATGATGATGATGAATAGTTTAAATATAATGACAACATTGCTTTTATAACTTTACATTTTTGTATAACGTTGTGTTTATAGTTTTACCTTTTATTGCATTCATAAACCATATTTCCGATTTTCTCTTGGGTGAAGTTTGTCCACTTTTTCTCACAAAATGGCTATAATATTAACCCTTAAGTTCTGTTCAGATTCACTACACCTTCGTTCTGTTCGGGTCATTTTGACCCGGTGGATATTTGGTTTAAAAAAAACAACACTAATATAAATTTTAACTTAACAAATCATCATGATACATTGACTTTGACTCAATACCAAACAATTCATATGATATATTTGGTAAATGTTTGCATTTCTGCTTTGCTATATCACATTAAACACTGAAAGAGCTAGGCGTTTTTACTGATTTAGCTGAAATCCATGTAAAAAAACGACTTCATTTAATACTGGGCAATATTGCTCATGCTTATAGGAAGGGGGGGAGGGTTCGGAATGGGGCTTCGGAAGGGGGGTGTTAGAAGTGGGGGTGACTGTGTGTCTGTGTTTTGGCATATTACTGTGTATTTCTGTGCTTCCGGGTCAAAATGACCCGAACAGCACTTAAGGTTCAAAAAATATGAGGGGGGTGTAGCATGGGTGTAGTGCAAAAATATTTTTTTTACATGTTCATCTCAGAAGAATCTGTAAGGCCAGTGAGTTTCAGGTGGAAACATTTTTAACTTCTACTTTTTTTTCCAAATGAAAATGTAAAACGGGTCAAAATGACCCGAACAGCACTTAAGGGTTAACAATGTCCCTTTGAACAATCAATTTACTGCATCCAACACAGTTTCTAGGTAATTCTGGAAAGTATTGAACCTTTTCTTTGGACAACAGCTAAGAAAACTTCCATAAATCAATTTTTAACATGGGCGTCAATGGGGAATTGTGACATAACCTATTTCAGCATTTTTCACTATGTTCCACCACTTGGATTTCTTAGGACTTTTGATATGTTATTACTAACATATTTATGACACAAAAAAAGTTGAAAGAGTTTGTGTTGCAATTTGTTCAAGGTTGGCCCATTTTTTTTCTTAGATTGCCTGTACTAATTTGTACACCTTTTGAATGATGATTCTAAATTACATCTTACGGAAAGAACCCGGAAAGTCTGGCTTGCCGGATTGACGGCAGCCAAACAAAGATTATTGTACAGCGATGGAATCCACCTCATGATATTTCAAAGACTCATTAGCTGAGGAGCTTTTTGGATGTCTCATATCTGGAGCTTTCTTCTGCAAGAATTAATCAAGCACAGCAAGGAACTGTAGCGTTGTGGACGGACTTGATAACTGAACTGAAAAACCTACTGAATGTATAATTTTATGGATCGAGTGTGTGAATTGTGGACAGGCGATGGAGGGGTGGGTGGGGAGGGCGGACAGGAGTTAAATGTTTGTTTATTGTTGTGTGATGTGTGTTGTGATTGTTTGTGAAAATATGAAAAACAATAAAACATTTAATGATAAAAAAAGGTCCTGACAGATAGAACAGTCAGGTTGTTCACTATGATCAATTATGAATAATTAAAATGTTCAAGGTTCAGGTTTATTTGTCTCCCTCGGGAGAAATGTGTCTTGGAGCCACATCTGCATTGTACAAAAAAATGTAAAGACAAAAAGACAAAAAAATAAAAACAGACATATTGCACCCACCCCTATTAGTCCATGGGCCATACGAGATGTTGGTATCCGAAAGGTGGCAAAGGTTACTATGTATTTTTGAAAAGCTCTATATCTGTAGATTATATTTTGGTTTGATAACCCTTTCTGAGACACAGCTAAATTGGTGTTATCAGCCGCTAGAAAAACATTCATTGGGCTAAAAACGGCCCCTATATATTTTTTCCTATAGTTTACAGTTTAGGCATTTAGCAGACGCTTTTAATCCAAAGCGACTTACAATAAGCAGATACAAAACACCACAAGATAATATGTCAGTACATCAACAGCAATATAACAAGTGCAAATGGATATCTATCTAGAAAAAAACACAATATAATCAAAGTTCTAAAAAACCTAAAAACAAATGCTAACTATCTTCATGTATGGTCATTGATTTTCTGTAGTGCTAAGGGTTTAGGTGGAGTCTGAAGAGGTGAGTCTTCAGTCCACAGCGAAAGCTAGCGAGTGAGTCCGTTGTTCTAAGTGCGACAGGGAGTTTATTCCACAGCTTTGGGGCCAGGAGGGCAAACTGTCTCGGACGAGTGGATTTTTGCCCTGGAGTTTTTAGCGAGGGTTCGGTCAGCAGCATCCCTGTGTTGGCTGATCTGAGTGAACGGGTGGGGGTGTAGGGGTTGATCAGGTCTTGGAGGTATGGAGGAGCCATACCTTTGGCGTCTTTGAAGGTCCAGGTCCTATATAGTAAAGTTAATGGGACACCAAGTCTAGCGGCTGATAACACCAATTTAGCTGTGTCTCAGAAAGGGTTATCATACCATAGACTATATGATACATTGCCTCTACTCAATCTATCGTTTAACATTTTGATAGACATAGGAACTATGCGTGCTTATATCTGTTATACTGGCAGTCTGGAGTTCTATAATTATCTCCTGCCAGGTGGCAATAGATCACACTATCTGTTCAATACATGCAGGGGGTCAGAGGTCAGACACTAGGTTTTGAGCTTGTCTTACCACTCCTTGTTCAAAGATGGCCTGGGGGGTGATCGATCACACACGCACGCACACACACGCACGCACGCACACACATGCGATGTGTTAAAGTGACATCAGCTCATATTGTAACACATTGTTTTTACTCAAGTAAAAGTATAAATACTGCACTGTAGAAACACTCTGTTACAAGTAGAAATATAGCTGCAAGCAGCGATAAAGTGGCCAAGGTAGAAAAAGTAGGAAAGCAAAAAAGCATCAAGGGAAAGCAAAGAAGAAATCAAAGAAAAACTGGAAGCAGTGTTCTTCCGAACAGGTCTCCGGCAGGTCAGGTGTTTTTTTTTGGCCTAGTGGTGACTATAATAGGCCAAAGTCAAAAGGGTACCACGTGTTCTTTGGCCTTTCACGGCAATCGGACGCTGCATGCGGGATTTGAGGCATTTTGTTCCAAAAATGGGTTTTGCAAAAATTGACCCGCTGGTGGCGCTATAACAGGCCAATGTGAGAAGGGTGGCATCTGTTCCTTGGCCTAGTGGGAATGTGCGTGCAAAATCTCACACAAATAGCAGGCTGCGTTTGAGACATTTTGTTCAAAAAGGAGCAATCCTGCAAACCTTGGAATTCAATGTTAGACAATTAGATAGAATATGATATTGGACAAATCCATCATGATTACATCACTGTAGAGATACTGTGTGCCCATTTGTGTGATTATCGGATAAAATCTGAAGGAGTAATATCGAAGAATGCGTTTTCGGCCTTCTGGTGGCGCTATAAATGACAGACTCTGCCGATTTTACACTAATCGGCATAGTTATTGGTGAAAGCACAAATTGACCTCTACACAACATGTATGCAAAAGACTATATGCAACAGACATAAAATAGTTCCAAAGAACTCAAGGTTTTAACTCAATATCTTTATTTTCCAACTTTTTCATTAGTTGTCTTTGTTGAAGAGTTGGTCATCAGGTTGTAAACCTTCAAAACAGAGGGTTAACAACCTAGCCGTTTTCAAATAATTCAAGTAGTAAACGTCTTCAAATAAAGTTTTTAAACATTAAGTATTGTGAAGTCTGAACCCAAACCAGCACACGGAAACAGTTCTCAAGGTGAAAACGCAATAAGCGTTGTTTTATTCAATGGGGCGTTCCCCTAAAACATGAAATAAAGTTCTTCCCAAAACCGGGGCTTTTAACACGTCTTCAAATAAAGTTTTTAAACATTAAGTATTGTGAAGTCTGAACCCAAACCAGCACACGGAAACAGTTCTCAAGGTGAAAACGCAATAAGCGTTGTTTTATTCAATGGGGCGTTCCCCTAAAACATGAAATAAAGTTCTTCCCAAAACCGGGGCTTTTAACTCAAAATATGCTTCTTTCCAGAACTTAACAAACAGGGGTTACATTCGAAACACATGTTTCACAGTATGCCGTTGCTTCCATTAACACATGCCATTTCTCTTCCAAGATTCAGATGCAGCTCCTAATTTGCCTACAATGGGAACAGATAGAACCACCATTAGCAATGTGGCAAAATACAGAGCAAATGAACATAGTGGAGTTTTGCTTACTGCTCGCTGGAAGAGTCCTTTCGAGAGCCAGCTACACAGTGAAGCAGAGCTCGGTGGTTAAGAGCAAAAACATTTGGATTGCCTGACTCGGAGAAGCTGTGTTGCGGCCAGGTGCTGACAAATCAAACTGATTGCAACAAGCAGCCATCTTAGCTGCTGCATTCTGGGAAATGTAGTTTTTCTGAAAACCAAACAAAGCCATCAGTTAGATTCAGTTCACATGCAAAAAACAGGGCCTGGATAAAAAAAAGATAACTAATCAGCCGATCTACAAGATTAAAACAAAATAAAGTCAACAGATCTGCTGATTTGGAGGTTGTGATTTGCCATCCAATTTGCGTGATTTTAGGCCAAAATCTGTAGGAGCAGTGTTGAAAAATGTTTTGCAAGAATCGGCCTCATGGTGGCGCTGGAGGGCCATATGAGAAATCAGGCAGCCAAGGAGTGTGCAAAGTTTGGCATGAATAGGGGCAATGGTAGCGGAGATATGAATAGGGCAAAAGTATGATGTCACACGGACAGAGTGACAGCCGGTGGAGGTTTCGATAACTGCGACCTAACAGTCGCAATAATACTCACATCTCTTTAGTTAAATGCTTACATTAAAGAAAGAGATGAGGCCACACCCCAAACAATAGTGGACACAGGCAATCATCCACAACTAAACACTCCTGACAATATAAACTAATAAAAAAAAACTAATCAGCCGATCTACAAGCTTAAAACAAAATAAAGTCGACAAATCTGCTGATCTACAAGCTTGCCATTGAACTCAAAACACATCAATAATCAACTTAGCAGCTTATCTACAAGCAATAATTACATTCCCGAAATGAATCTTTTTACATTCCAATCCCAAAACCAGAAACAAACATTTCTGAGCCACATGTTCACTTACCAATTTATCTTCCAGCCAGGTGAGGTGAGCTGAGGTGAATGAATTAAACTGAATGAATGAATTAAAACTGTTAGAAATAGGAATAGTTGTTGAAATAATGAACAGTACAGATCTGCAGCAGCTCCAGTGATGTGCACCTCACTGAGCAAACTGCAGACTGACGGTTTTATACTGGGTGTGGTGATGATTGTCAATTGCTGCGCAGCTGTGTGACTGATTGTGACTTGGGGACCGGGACCAGGGGCGTCACAAGGGGTAGGAAAGTGGGACTGAGTTACTAGGGCCCAAGTTGGAGGGGCCCTAGTAACTTTAGCTATTGAAAAATAGCAGATATACAAGCTAACAGCGCGTCGGTGCCACGCTGCGAGCTTGTAGATCTGCTATTTTTGAAAAGTCGTGAAAATGTGTGCAAATCTTTGAATATATGTGTTTTTTTAAGCGAACATTTGTAACTCAAATTTTGCTTCTGGGGTGTCCCTGGAACTAAATATTTTGAGATGGGGGTCCGTGGCTAAATACATATAATTTTGGGGGTCCTTCACATGAAAAAGTTTGAGCATCACTGACATGGAAACATATGTTTCTTGCACACATTTTCACATTTTTTTCAAAAATAGCAGATCTACAAGCTCGCAGCGTGGCACTCGGTGCCGCGCTGTGAGCTTGTATATCTGCTATTTTTCAATAGTTAACATTCATGGGGGGCCCGCTGTGAATCCTTGTACCCAGGGCCCAGAATTTGGTGTGACGCCCCTGACCGGGACCAAAACATTGCATGTGGAAATGAAGAAAACATTCCATTTAAAAATAAAATGAAACTAGGAATAAGTGTCACTGCGGCTGCTTTTTCCTACCCATAACCATAGGTCAGACAGGATTGTGTCAGTCTTTCTGCAGGCTCGCCATCTTTCAGATTCAGTTCTAGGCAATAAACCTGGCCTGGATCAAAGAAAAAGGCCAAATGAATAGAAAAACAAAAATTCAAATAATCTGCTGCACTACAGGCTTGAAACAAAATAATTCCATTAATCTGCCCAACTAGGCATTGGCATTAAACTCAAAATACATCAATTCAATAATCAACGTTGCAGCTAACATACGGGTCAGTGACGTGACGCCCCAAAAAATGTGTTTTTAAAAAAACTTTAAATTGCAGGCATAAAAGTTATTTACTTTTGTTCTACTCACTCTCAACCTTATGGAAATACATTTTGTTTTTAGATATTTTATTGGAATCAGACTTTATTCAGCAGTTTGTTGTACTTGTGCCTAAAATCGTCATATGGTGTGACATGAAAATAATTGTTCATAAAATGAAAATGGAGTACATCTTTCTTAAGTTACTCACTTTATCAAAGTCCTTTATCATAACTAACCAGTGATCCACTATAGTTTTTTGAAAATTAATTATATCTGTATATTTTTTTCATAATCGACACTCTGTGTGAGGCCCATGTTCATGATCTTACAACATATTTTAAATGTATTCTGTCAAAACTTTCTCTAAAATTACACAAATATTTGTGACTCTTCCTGATAATATTCTCTATGTAATCCATAAACATTTTTTTGGTTTAATCATTAATAAAGGTATGATTTCTCACTATTTGGAATGTCACACCAAATGATTTAGTGTCACACCGTATGATCATATCTTCATGTGTCAAAGCAAACTGTGTTTTAACCTACCTATTAGTGAGTACTGAACTTTACTGATTGATTAAACAATTACCCAGGATAACATGGCCTTAATATTTCTGAACAGGATATTATTGTAGGGCTTTAACATGGGATAAGAAAGAATTGTAGTAGTAGATGGATGATGAGGATGTGCACAGGAATGCTACGCACACCTAAGTCTTCTGCCGGCCCACGGCAGAAGGATCCTAAAGGGACAATAAGGCGCATAGCCACACTTGGAGCCAAGGCATTGAAGGCAACATTTTATTAACACCAATTAGTGGAAACAGAACTCAGCATTCAGGTAAATTGCTTTTTTCCGAAGTCTCCTGAACTTGAACACAGCATTTTGTGTTGAACAAATGTAATTAGGAATCATGACATTACACCACATCTCCACTAGCTAAAGAGTGCTGGGTTGCGCAACTCTGAAAATAGCTGATCTACAAGCTCTCGCAGCACAACGTGTTGAGAGCTTGTAGATCAGCTATTTTCGCTAGTTTTGTCTCGGGTCCTACCTTAACACTGTCCACTGTCCAGTCCAGTGAGTCAAAGTACAAAAGTATTAGATCAGATTAGATTATACATTTAGACTGTATTGTACATCAGCCAGTCGTATTTGGTGAGGGTAGCAAACCGGCTGCCTTGTTGCGGTTCTGCTATGCCACAGACAACCTCCTGCTCTTCGTAGAAAATGCAGTCTCGCCCCTTTGGCTCCTCTCTCCTTGCTGGGTCATTGTTTAGTTTCTCCCTGTACTTTCTCGTTCTCTCAGCACTTGTCATTTTCCAGCTGACAAAAGAAAATGGAATGTATAGTTTAAGACAAAGAGAAAATATTGTTTAGATTGAAACAATATGTTAAGGTTTCTGTGAAGGGGTTTCTGCTCTGTCTGATGAATTTGAAGTATCACTGAATGAAGCTAAATTACATTTTATGTAAAAATGTTTAAAACAAATGTTTAAATGTACAAAAGAAACATGGAACTTTGTTATTTGTTGTTATATCTGTAGTTAAATACAGTATAAATCATATGGTGTGACAGTCAAGTCATATGGTGTGACAAGCAGACATGTCACACCATATGATTAAGTGTCACACCATATTACTGTTTTCTCCATTTAGGTTTACCTTGAGGCTACTATGTACACATTAGCATGCTAACAGCATGCTAGCTATAACAAAGCAGCCTAGATCTACATGGAAATATGACCAAAACTTCAAATAACTTAAGCTTTTTTTAAAGAAAAGGTGTCACACCAAAAGACATCCAGAATGGTGAGTTTGTCAACGTTTCAACAAGATGGCATTTCATGAAAATGTTAAAATCATAACTCACCTCAGACACCTGTCTTGCAGTTGTGCTGGGAGTGCTGAATAGCCTTACAGAAGAAGGACCTCTCTAGCCAATAGGTGTCCAAATAATTGCCTGTTTAATTTTTCCAAACTAGTGTCACACCAAATGATTTTGGGTTGGGGGACAAAATGTTTTTGATCAGAAATGACTGAAAACATTATGCTTTGACTTTGAAAAGATATAGGCTCAAAATAGACATTCTTTTTAGCCTAAATTCATTTTCAAATGATTTTTAGCAATTCTTTTTCTTAGTTTTATTCAAGTTCCCACTTTGAGAAACAAGGTCAGGACAGTCACACCATATGAGTTTTGCCATGTTTGGTTGAAGATTCTGAAGAAATGAGGAATGAAATGTTTTAATCTTGAGTAAGTTCACATAAAGCTTAATGTCCTGCACAATATTCAGAAGGTTTTTGACAAATATATTTTTTATTTATACATGTTTGACACCGAGGACAGCGAAAACGTTACGTCACGTCACCCACCCATACAAGCATTACATTCCAAAAGAAATCGTTTAACATTTAGATCCCAAAACCAAAAACAACATAACATTTCAGAGCACATGGTTAGCTTACCAAGTCACATTGTTCCTCCATCACACACAGCCAGTGTATCGAGTGGATCGGGTAGGTATGGTCAGGTGAGGTAAATCTAAAAGCCAAATTATAGTATGGGTAAGTATAATGAATAAAACTGTTAGAAATTGGAATAGTTGTTGGAATAATGAACAGTGTACAGACCTGCAGCTGCTGCATAATGTAGCAGTGAGTAGCAGCAACCAGCAGCACCATGCAGCTTCCAAACAATCTGAGAGGGGGGGAGTGGCTTCAACTCAACCACTATTTATACTCTTGCTTAAGAAGGTTGCCATGTTTGGTCGGGTTGCCATGTTTAGTTGCAATACCAGGGTTTTCACGGCAAAATGTTGTAAAATGTATTTTAAATGCATGAGGTAAGGCTTGAACAGGAGACTTCTGGAATGATAGACAAAGGCCTTACCATGTGAACTATGCACAGCTCTGCACAGTGAGAAAATATTACTTTGAATGTTTGTTTTAGAGGCAGAAGAATAATTTGCATAAAACCGCAATATGAATTGAATTATTAAAAAAGCATGTTTCAATTTTTAAAAAATCCGATCTGACATATCTTTAGATATTGGTCCAAGGTTCATGTAAAAAAAGTTCCGTGCACGTGACGCGAAAGTTCCGGAATAAAAGCGGTTTTAAGTGTTTTACAAACTGCTCAACATTGCGGAAAATCTAAGGGCGGAGCTTACTTAACAAAGACACAGATGTCTTCCGCTTGAGTCAAGGCACGCGTGTAAGCAAGTTGCATGTCTTCAAACGAAACGAGGCATGACTTATGCCCCTTTAAAGTTTGAGTTTTCAAACGCTTCGTATAGCGCCCCCCTTTGGCCAATTGGAGTAAGATTGCTTTCAGTGATATTTGGACTAACCCTCTACATATTTGCCAAATGCCATGAACCTGTCACTTTGCATGTATGATTTAGAGGCAGAAGAATAATTAGCATAAAACTGCAACATTGAGTGAATTATTAAAAAATAATGTTTCGCTTTAAAAGAAATCTGCCGAGACAGATCTGACCGCATTGGTCCAAAGTTCATGTAAAAAAAGTTTCGCGCACGTTACGCGAAAATCCCAGGAGGAGATAGATTTTGACTGTTTTTCATATAATTCAAAATTGTGGGAGAAGTAAAGGTCAGAGGTCAAAAGTCAGAGTGTAAAGGTTGTTCGGCATGAGGAGACGCATAAGTGTATACAGGTTTCATTGCTGTACCTGAAACAGGGCATGAGCTACACCAGTTCAAAGTTGGCATTTTTCAAAGGCTTCCTACAGCGCCACCCTTTGGCCGATTGTTGCGAGCTTCGCGATTTAGCCGTTTGGCATAGTCCTCTGCAATACTGCCGAGTTTCGTAAAAAGCGACTGCACGGTCTAGCCACAAGTGAAAAAGTGGCGGAATAATGATGAAGTCCAATATCAATGAGTGGCCATTTGCCACTTCGTAGCCTTGGCCACTAACTATGGGATTACACTTGAGTGAATGTGCAAAAGTATTGGTATCAAAATATACTTAAAGTTCCAAAAGTAAAAGTAGGCCTACTCATTATGCAGAATGTCCAGTTTTCCAATGTTAGTGCTGGGAGATTCTTGCTAAAATGAGAATCTCGATTTTCCTCCACAAGAATCGCGATCCATTTTCGATTAATCGCCCAGCACTATTTTTTTTTAAATGGCAGATCTACAAGCTCACAAGAGCTTTATTTTCAAATAACGTACATATAGGGGCTGAAGTGGTTAATGTAGGGTGTGTGTGTGTGTGTGTGTGTGTGTGTGTGTGTGTGTGTGTGTGTGTGTGTGTGTGTGTGTGTGTGTGTGTGTGTGTGTGTGTGTGTGTGTGTACAGAATGGAGAAGCAACAACAGAAACAACTGCAACAACTGGAGCAGAGACAGAGAGCTTTAGAGAGCAAGGTAACGTTTTTTTTTTTTTTTTTTTCTTTTTTTTTCTTTTTTTTTCTCCTTTTCTTCATTCTTTTCTCATATCTGCTACAGGCCGATGTATCCTTAAAATTAAACACTGCAACAACCAATCATTGTAATTACTCCATGAATACTAGGATAGGCATTCATAAGCTTTCAGCTTCAGACTATTCCTTTTGATCACCTGTAACAATGAATAAGTGGATTTCTACCACTTTTTCTAGTCACGTGTTCAAATACTGGATAGTGGTAAATCAGGCAACTGTGTGAAATACCCGGATGCGTTGTCGTGCAAATGAGACACATTTCCCAAATCAATGCGCCTCACAACACATCCGGGGACTTGAGAGACCCTGGATGAGAGTCGGAACACCTTTCCCCAACGAAAACAACTGTAGAAAGAGTGCTTTTTTCCTGAACCGGCATGAGCTGAAAACGTAGGTGTTCCATGGTCGCGGGCGTCCTATCTTTACTAGCGAACGTACTATCGTCATTTTTTGACGATTTATTCCATTGGATCCAATGCAATCTGCCAACTTTAAAGTTGTACTATGTAACTTTCTTTATAAAACAAATCTTAAAATTCTCCTAACTATTAAATCACAAAAGTTTTAGAAGATCCGCGCCGTGAATTTCAGCCTGTAAAGCCTTCTCTATATGTAAACTGAGATCCTTGCCGTGGACCGGATCTCGCGCGAAAATTGCGTCATCATACTACCGGCCAATCACAGCGAGGGTTATACAACTGCCGGCCAATCACAGCGCATCTTGAAGTGGGGTCGCTATGGCAGCCATATTTGTTGTCGCCCGTTTGTACCATCCCTTCTCTAGGTAATTTCGCCTACCAGGCAGGGTGAAGGAGTCCGTATCTCTGGAATTACTGAACGCACAGGAACAAGGGACCCCTTAAAAGATAGATCTCAGCGAGGTGGAGGCAGACGCGGGGGTCTGAAGGTACGAAAAACGGACGAAAGACGCGGACGCGACCGCGGTTTGCTATAGGGATAATGACCACTAGTTGGGCAACTTACACAGTATGGCTTTAAAGCCCCCTTTCTCTGAACCTATGCTTTTCTGGAAGCGATCAGCCTCTATTAGCGGCCGAAACTGTGCTTCTAACTAGTGTTAGCCTAGCTGTTAGCTCTGGTCCAATGCGTCACCTGACCAGAAGTCATGCACCTCAGCAGGATTTGGCGCCATCTGGTGGTGGCATTGTTGTGTTTATGGGACTATTTGCTGTGGTGGTGGAAGTTTATGTGTATTCTGAAACAATTAATGATTGTAACTAAAGATCCTTGCAAGTTACAACTGTGTTTTCTTTCATTTATATGGAAAAAGTGGTAGAAAAGCAATTTACCATTCAAGGTCATGGGTTGTTGGCTGTTTTGTTGTTGGCTGTTTCAGGGTTGTTTGCCCTGAAACAACCCTGAAACAGTGGTAAATCAGCCAACAACCCACTCCCTCTCATGGTAAATGGCTTACGTATGACCTGATAAATGTATGTGAGTGATCAAATAAACTAAACTAAACTAGAGTCTGTTCTACAGATAAATACAATAATGTATTAACATCAACAGTTTACTACACATGTTGGTCTCCATTCTGTCAAAGAGTTTGATCATTTAAATGTTGACATTCATGCCTGTATTCATGTTGTTGTTACCGTTTGTGTCCACTAGATGGATCAAATCCTGGCTCTTTTGACCAAACCAAAGTCAACATAGAGCAGAGACAGAGAGCTTTGGAGAGCAAGGTAACGTCCAGATTTTTATTTAAACCTCTTCTCTGTTCTACTGATAAACATTATGATTGTTCTGTGATCACTGACTGATTGATTGATTGATTGATTGATTGAATATTTTATTAGACAAAGATTAAGAACAGTACAAGTATAGTCAAAACAAAACAAATGTAGTACAGTACAAGTACAGTTAAACACCCTGCATAAAAGGAACATCCTCAATAAGACCTTTACATTGGAGGTCCTTGGTATTCAATTCATGGACGTAACAAATAGCCACAAAAACACTATTAAATATCATCACAATTATAAAACACTATTGGCCCTATGTACAGAGTAGGGGGGGGCACGTGTTGGTTTAAGTGTTGACATTCATGTTGTTTTTACTGTTTGTGTCCACTAGGTGGAGAAATGCTCTGACAATCTCAGAAAAATCCTTGATCTGCTGACCAAACCCCCGTCAACCTAAACACCCACTAGACCAAAGGTCCACCTAAACACCCACTAGGGTAAAGGTTAACCTAAACACCCACTAGACCAAAGGTCCACCTAAACACCCACTAGGGTAAAGGTTAACCTAAACACCCACTAGGGTAAAGGTTAACCTATACAGCCACTACACCAAAGGTCCACCTAAACACCCACTAGACCCGTCCCCCGTCAACCTAAACACCCACTAGGGTAAAGGTTAACCTATACTTGCCTGACTGCGAGCGCCAGACATCTCACACTACGTTTCACTTCGGGATGAGAGTCTGAAATTGAGGGCAGACATTCTATTTCGGCGGGGGGGGGGGCTAAAGCCTATTGACGTCACACACACACACACACACATACACACACACACACGCGACGGCGACGTGGCGTGACATTGCAAAAATACGTTATTTCTCATAACATATTATATGTCTGCATGTTTACGTTAGTGCAAAATGGTATTAAAACGTGAAGAAACGGCACTATTTCATAGTTTATTAAAATAATACGAGTCGAGTCTGACTCCGCCATGACAGTTTTCACGGACCAATCAGAGTCCACTAGACTCTCACGTGGGCAGAGGACACCAATCAGAGTCCACGAGCGAGTCTCACGTGAGCTCAAGAGCTCTGTTTGGAGGGGGCTGGGACCGGAGCAGCCACACCACGTGCCCCAAGTATACAACCCTGATTGGCCCATTCAATGCGCCCGCTCTTTGGGCGCTTTCGAAATAGATTAAAATGTGTGCAGCTTCAGTCCACACTACACACCACCCACCAGCAGGGGGTGGTGATGTGCGGACTGAAGTGTCAGGCTAAACCTATACAGCCACTACACCAAAGGTCCACCTAAACACCCACTAGACCCCCGTCAACCTAAACACCCACAAGGGTAAAGGTTAACCTATACAGCCACTAGGCCAAAGGGCCACCTAAACACCCACTAGGCCAAAGGGCCACCTAAACACCCACTAGTCCAAAGGGCCACCTAAACACCCACTAGACCAAAGGTCCACCTAAACACCCACTAGGCCAAAGGTCAACCTAAACACCCACTAGGCCAAAGGTCAACCTAAACACCCACTAGGCCAAAGGTCAACCTAAACACCCACTAGGCCAAAGGTCAACCTAAACACCCACTAGGCCAAAGGTCAACCTAAACACCCACTAGGCCATGGAAGAAATACCAGCCTTTTTACATTGTCCTGTTATAGCACCACCAGGAGGATGATTTATGTTATAGCGCCACCAGGAGGCCAACTTATGTTATAGCGCCACCATGAGGCCGACTTTTGATAAACATTTTTACATAGATATTGCGATGCCAGAGTGTGATCTAAACACCTGTATCTATAGAGCTCTAAACCCTCCATGCTCTCCTATCTATGACCATAGATGTCATTTAGATATAGCATGTCTCAAGCAGTTTTATTTTTATTTTTATGTCATAATCTTTTATAACGTTTTTATTGTTTAGGTGCCTGGTCTACCTATTTTCTTAGATTAGCCTACTATTTCTTTCCATTTGTTGTATGATGTATTGATGTTGATGTACTGATGTATTGATGTATTGCCTTGCTTATTGTAAGTCGCTCTGGATTAAGAGCGACTTAACGCTTTCAGTGCCACCTTTTCACCACTAGAGGGCGCCCAATGGCCATAGAAAACACCATTGACAACCGTTGTATATGCACAAGCCGTGCACAGCCATGACGCGCCTGAACACTTTCCTTTGTGTCATGAACAGGGACAGGATGAAGTTAGCTTGAAGTTAGCTATTGGCTACCAAGCATTTTAGAAGCCCTATTTTCGGCGATTTAGCCATGATTAAACCTTGCACACCTCATGGATATGCATGGAACAGAGAAAATGAGCTCTAAAGATCCTGGATTGCATTGGAGTGGATGGTAAATATCGGCGGCGCGACGCTCTCGCGGGCCGTGTAAACAGATGATGGCCGGCGGCCCGGCTCAAAAAAAAAAAAAAAAAAAAAAAAAAGTTTTATCCCTCGGGATAGGCACCCAGGACGGTCCAAATTATCCCGAACTAGTTCGGGATAGGCACTATAAGAGTTAACGTCAGGGTCTAGAGCTCTACAGTGTTGTTAGCTAAGTGTCGCGCCACAGTGCATCTACGTACTGCAGGTGGTGTGTCTTTTAGCCTGGGTTGAAGAGCAGGTCAGCTAGTTATATTTTTCTACTTTTTCCTACTACATTTTCTACATTTTTAAAAAGCGTGCAGCTTTTATTTTTGAAAAATGGGGAGAGGAGATTTTATTTAGGGATGTGGTTTTGGGAAAAAAAAGTATAGCCTATACTGTATTATACTGAGTTTTATTTAAAAAAAAAAAAGTAGATTTAGTTTAGTTTTATTTGTCAGGGAACAAATGTGGAGCCTTTATTTAGAAAAACGATGTCTGGATATTTTATTTTGAAAATCCAAGTGTAAACTGTCTGGGAATTTTAAGACAATGTCAGTTGATTTTATTTTTTATTTTTAAGAAACTATGGGTGCGTTGGGAAATGCGCACCGGGCCGGCTGTGTGCTCAGTGTAGTGAGTGCAGTGGGCGGTAATGTTGTACGGTGCACTCAGTGTGGCTTCTTTCCCAACGACCAGTTGAAACCCTAAAACAGGGTTCCCGAATTAGTTTTCCCCAAGGGCCGAATCATGTCTAGGGTACCAAGCCGAGGGCCACAACATTGTAGGGGGCGACGGTGGCGTTCCCGCTACTCCAGCGACAGTTCTTGGATATAGTCGTTGTCGGGTGAAAATCTTGTACGTCCAAAACCGTTCGTTTTGCATTTATTATTTTAAAAATGTTTTAAACTAGTGAAAACAGCCGATCTACAAGCACCCAACGCCTCGCACCGCGAGGCGTTGTGTGCTTGTAGATCTGTGCTTGTAGATCAAAACACCACACCGACGCACCACACTGCCAAACAGTGTTGGGGAAGTTACTTTGAAAGCGTAACTTGTACAGTTACAAGTAACTCACCATGGCAGTAACTTGATCAAGTTAAAGTTATACCCCTGGAGAAATGTAACTTATAAAGTTTCAAGTTACATAGAAAAAGTAACTTTTCCAGCGTTAAATTGAGAATGTACATTTGGTGTACATGAAACAAAATATAATATCCTACAAAAAAATCACATGCCAGCAGAAATATGTCTCTCAACTGAGTTTTATGTTTTATTTCAAAAAGGTTGACATTTTCTTTAGTAAACATCTGTAACTTTAGCCAAAAATTACCCAAAAAGTATCTCAGTTACTTGACGAGTTACGGAAATTTGAATGTAACTCAGTTACCAGCAAGTTACAGCAAAATGTAACTTAGTTACGTACCTCAGTTACATGTAACTTTAACTTCCCCAACACTGCTGCCAAACCCCATCTTCTGAGTAGAGTCGGTCAGTGCGTGCAGTCATCACACCCGGTGCGCCGCGCACTGGATTTCCCAACGACAAGGCACCAGGTGCACCGAACGAACAACAACATGGCACACCAGTGCGTTGAGTGCACATTTTTCCTAACGCACCCTTTATGCAAGGGGCTTTCATTAAAACTATAACGATTTGAGTTTGTAAAAACATTGCAGTGCTTTTATTTTTGAAAAAAATAAAAAAGCTGGGGCTTTTGTTCAGGGGAAAAAAGGTATACCCAATACTTTTATTTTGAAAATGGGCTTTTATTTTTGAAAGAAAAACTGTGTGTTGATTCAATTAAAAAGCAAATGTATCTTTTATTGTGAAAAAAAACGTCTGGAGCAATCATTTTGAAAGACTTTCTGGGGATTTAATTTTCTGTGGCTTTTATGAAAATAAAAATAATTAAATGAATAAAAGCTATGGCTGGGCTTTTATTATGAAAACTGTCTGGGTCTGTTCTAATTGTCTTAGTCGGGGGCCTTAGTAATTTCGTGCTAATTTTGCACAGATGTAGCCCAGGGCATGCTCTAATGATTTAGCTAGGTATAGTATGGTAAGTGAATGAGACTGAAAAGCTGTCAAACATTTTCCCCGTCATTTTAAAAAATACACCCCGGCCAAATTAGTTTAATAACCCTCCTAGATGACAATTCCATTGAAAAACAGACCTTCACTCTCGTGGTCACGGAAGTATCGGATTCGCCCCAACTATAAGGGAAGGAGGTTGTTGTGATACATGACCCCATCCATCCTCCCCTCAGTACGGTGTCTTACTAAAGGAGGTTGTTGTGATACATGGCCCCATCCATCCTCCCCTCAGTACGGTGTCTTACTAAAGGAGGTTGTTGTGATGCATGGCCCCATCCATCCTCCCCTCAGTACACTGTCTTACTAAAGGAGGTTGTTGTGATACATGACCCCATCCATCCTCCCCTCAGTACGCTGTCTTACTAATGGTAATCCTTCAGACTGTGGTCCCAGCTCTCTTCAGGTCATTGGCCAGGTCCTCCAGAGTAGTTCTGGTGTGATCCCTCATCTTTCTCATGATCATTGATACCCCACGAGGTGAGATCTTACATGGAGCCCCAGACAGAGGGTGAGATCTTAATGGAGCCCCAGACAGAGGGTGAGATCTTACATGGAGCCCCAGACAGAGGGAGCTTGATAGACATTTTGAGCTTCTTCCATGCTCCAATAATTATGCCTACAGTCAGTGGCATCAGTTCAGAAAAAGAAAGAAAAATCCTTCTCGCGTGTGATATAGATAGATAGATACCTTTATTATCCCACAGGGGAAATTCAGTTGCCCAGAGGCAGCACAGCAGTTAAGGTTACAAGTTACAGAGACTTAAGAAAAAAGAAAAAGAGTACTGTAGTATACAGTCCAAAGAGCAAGCACAAAAAAAGATAAATAAAACATAAAGTGTCGAAAGCTATTGCAAAATGAGAAGAAGAATATATAAAGTGACCACGGAACATTCAACGCTCATAAGTGACACGTCACACACACAAAAAAGCTACTGCAAAACACCAGTCATGTTGCCATACCTTACAGGCATGATATATTTATTTTAAGAAGAAGTACATATAATATATAATTATATATACCTATAAAATAATTATAATACCTTGTTTAAGTGACCATTTTGTAAAATGTAGATGTCATTTTACTGTAATTTACCAACACAATAACCCACAAAGATAGACAAAGAGACATTCATGGATTCATTTAGAACTAACTTTTATTTCCCCCCCCTGGACCCAGGGTATGGCAGCTGGCATACCCCTGCCATACCCAATTGACGCCCCTGCCTACAGTTGTTGACTTCTCACCAAGCTGCTTGCCTATTGTCCTGTTGCCCATCCCAAACTAAGCTGCTTGCCTATTGTCCTGTTGCCCATCCCAGCCTTGTGCAGATCTACCATTTTCTTCCCTGGGTCCTTAGGCCGCGCTCACACATGTGCGTCACGCATCATCATCTTATCGTCTGAGAATGGCCACTGGGGGCGCCGTACTAATGCATTGTCAATGGAAGGTTGTTTGGTTTTTTGTCGTTGCCGTGTCTCTAGCTCAACCGCAGCCTGTACGCTCTTGAAGAGACACAGCAACGACAAAACACCAAACAACCTTGCATTGAGAATGCATTAGTACGGCGCCCCCAGTGGCCATTCTCAGACGATAAGATGATGATGCATGACGCCCGAGTGGAAAAGTTGTAGTCTGATTGATTGAGTGTGTGAACAGGGGTCTTTTATACAGGTAACAACGTAAAACGTGGGTCAGTAGCATGAATTAATACAGGTAATGAGTGTAGAATAGGAGGACTTATTAAAAAATATTTGACAGTTCTGTGAGAGCCAGAATTATTGCTGATTGGTAGGCGTATCCAATACTTATTTCTTGCAATGAAATGCAAATTAATTATTTAAAAATCATACAATGTGATTTCCTGGAATTTCTTTTTAGATTCTGTCCCTCATATTTGAAGTATACCTACGATAAAAATTGCAGACCTCTCCATTTTTTGGAAGTGGGAAAACCTGATATATATATATATATATATATATATATATATATATATATATATATATATATATTAGGGCTGTCAGTCGATTAAAATTTATAATCCCATTAATCGCATGATTGTCCATAGTTAATCGCACAATTAATCGCAATTAATCGCATATTTTGTATTTGTTCTAAATCTACCTTAAACAGATATTAATACTCATATCAACATGGGATTAGACAAATAGCCTACTTGCTTTATGCAAATACAGCATATTTATTATTATTTGGAATAATAACAAATACTGTCCATAATAGGCCAAACAAACATATAACAACTTGAGAAAATATCTGCTTCCATTAGGACAGATTAATAGTGAAAGGACCACCGCTCATCGAGGTGCTGCATGCCTGAAGGTCTATGACCAAAAGCTTGCACTTTATTAACTGAAAATAAAGAACATGATTTTGCACACTTTTGAGTGTGCGGAGGCTCCCTTAAATCTTTCATTAGAACAGATTTAAAATAAACTTGGCATTCAATCACTAAACCTCAGCATCCCTATTCTAAGGGGATATTCACCAAAAGTAGCAGATTTAAAAGCTCATTACAAGATGCTACAAGAGCTTTTGGTGAAGAGAGTTGGTTTATAAATATAACTCAAGTACAGTGCAACTCAGGGGTGTTTTACAAAGCAAGCATGAGGCATTAGAGGGTCTGAATTGGTTTAACTGAAGTAATATTGATACATTCTAAATATTATCAAAGTATTCTGAGGCACCCTGGACTGGTGTTATTGGGCACCCTAGTTCACTATGAGAAACCCAGCTGTTATGATGCAGAGTGTACTAGAGACACTGATGGCTTGTTGGAGATGTGTGGCACACAAGCCATAGTCAGCCAGACTTGCCGGATTTCAGCCGGATTTGGGCCATAACAGGCAGCGGCGGCGGACCGTACACGCAGACTACGCATGCTGCGTAGGGCCCCGCCGACCAAAAAGGCCCCCCACCGCCCCCTCCTCAGCAGAAAAGAACTACTGCTGCATGGTTAATCGTTTTCAAACCGAAATCGCGATGCGAATATGGAGCAATATGGAGACGTTTTAATTTTTGAAATCCCTTCATAATAGACTAAGGAATGATCAAATCAAACTGTGGTGACTTTCTTTGCTTCCGAGCATCCACACCACTGAAAGTGAAAGTGAATTTGGCACAGTGGCCACTGTGCAGGACTCTGCCAGTGCGTGGGAACTAGGGGTGCTGCAGGTGTTCCAGCACCCCATGGGGAAGTTTTCATTTTTTTATTTAAATAAGAAAAGAACAAATCAAACATAGCAAAAATACGTTGCCTGTTGTTGTCGTTTTTTATTTATTCGTTTATATATATATTTGTATTTATATATATATATTTCCATTATAAAATGGATTAAAAAATTATAAAAAATATTAGGCCTATTATTTTTCAAACATAGCAAAAATACGTTGCCTGTTGTTGTCGTTTTTTATTTATTCATTTATATATATATATTTTATATATATATATATATATATATATATATTTCCATTATAAAATGGATTAAAAAATGATAAAAAATATTAGGCCTATTATTTTTTCGCGGGCGCGCGCGAGGAAGGCCCCATAGCAGAATCACGCTTAGGGCCCCCATGGGCCCAGAAACGGCTAATGATTTACTGGTCGGATCTCTCGGAACCTCGGAAATAAAAGGATTTCGGGACAACATGTCACGGGTTTCGGTCTGTAAAAAAATAAAGAAAGTCGGAACGGGACGGAATCGGACGAAATTTGACGATACTTTTCGATTTCGGTTCGCTTTTTTGGACCCGTGAAGACCTCTACTCAGAACGGCTTTGAGAGGGAGAGGGGTAGAGGGGCGGCTGATTCGGAGTATAACAGCAACATCAGTGGATGCTGATTTGCAAAACTACTCAAATGTTTTTACTAAGGTAAAAGTACTCTCCTCCCATGCCCTACTCGATCCTATCCTCTTAAGCTATGAACAACAACGTGTGTAGAAATTACCTAAAACAAACAACATCTGTGTAGAAATGACATAAACATGATTTAAAACATCAAAACATCGCAGGCACCGTTTTCTATAGTTCACGATTCGGTGTATAACACCAACGGCAACGTCCGTTGACGCTGCGAGTGGAAAAGTACTGAAATGTTTCTACTTAGGTAAAAGTACTCTGTTACAAGTAACGTGTGTGTTCGAATGTGTTACTTGAGTAAAAGCACAAAAGTATTAGGCTACCGATGCCAAAATCATTCCATGTTCTACAACAACTTCATAATTTAAAAAAAAAACTATTCAACAGTAGGCCTACCATTGTACACTTTATTTCAACATAATATTTAACTTTGCCTTTCCTACTACACTACACATCCCATGCCACCTAAACAAACGCCCAGGGGGTGCTTTTTTTCTATCTTATTATAACCCACCCAGCCAAAACAGAGCAGGCCACCCTGTACCTGAGGGGTTTGTATTTCTGAAACTATTGTATATATCTTACAGACTCAACATTTTACACCATTTTGCATTTTGGAACAAACTGCATATTTAATGTTGAGCTATCCTACATTTGTATTGCTTAGCTGCCCTCTGGACTGTATCCATCTCTTGAGTACAGGGGACTTTTACATAAGGGGCCAGGCCCCCGCAGGGGGCTTTTTTCTAGTCTTACTAATAGAGACAACAAAGTACAAAGCTAAAATATCTCTACACACTCTAGAGATGAATTTCCTCATGCCGTATCTCTCAGCAGGCGCCTGGAGACCACCAAATTCCAGCCAGGAATACAGCATGAGATTCTGTATCTGGATGATGCTCAAACTGCAGCATCTTCCTCCCAGTGCCCACCTTGCTGTCCTAAAGGTGCCTTACAGGGATATTCCACTTTCAAAAAACTTTTGGTAGTTTTATTGTCTAATCAGGCTTTTATGAACACCCTGGAAAGTTTTTAATTTGCTTGATTCAATATTTAGATATTTGATGTAAATGTTACCAGGCCCTCCAGGCCCAGGGCCTCTCCCCCCACACACCCGTTGTAACTTCAAACTTCATTTCAACCATGATAGATTCATTTAAAACACCCATTTTTTTCTGGTGACTCATATTACCCTAATAATTATTTTTTGTGTTTAATTTTTTCCATTTCCCCAAATAATTATTAAAAAAAAAAAAAAAATATATATATATATATATATATATATATATATATATATATATATATATATATATGGAAAAAAACACGGCATATTAGGAGGGTAGTATGAGTCACTAGAAAAAATAATGGGTGTTTTTAATTAATCTATCATGGTTAAAATGAAGTTTGAAGTTACAATGGGTGTGTATGTGGAGAGAAGCCATTAAGCTGTTTCCCCTGTTGAAAGTGGAATATCCATTTAAAATGAATATGTATAGTTAGTTTGTATGGTTTCATTTGTACCATCAAATCAGAATTAACTGATACATACACAGTATAGATTACACAGTATGGTATATTCCAAAACACACACACACACACACACACACACACACACACACACACACACACACACACACACACACACACACACACACACTTGTTGCCTGTAAGTTGAAAAGAGAATAACAAGTGTCAGAGGCAGTGATATTTAAAGGCAGAGTCCAATCCCCTGTTTAGCTGACTGCAGATTGGCTAGAAGTGCTCACACTCCACGTTGTGAATGACAGGATGTTGGTGAAGCATCCCCAGCAGACAATGAAAAGTGTGGGAGAGAGACCTTGCTGTGTTGAAATACTTAAAACTACCGGTACATTTGGCATAGTCACACCCACACATGATATATCATTGAAAAAGCTAAATAATGTCTTGTCTATAACGTTTTCTCATGATGATCCTCTCAAAAGGACACGGTTCCCAACATTGCTTTGATTGGCTCTGGAGGAGGGGAGAGAGCCATGGTGGGACTTCTGGGATCTGTGCTTCAACTGGGGAAACACAATCTACTGGACTGCATGATGTACCTGAGTGGAGTGTCTGGATCTACCTGCATGGTAGGTAGAGAGAGAGGCAACATTTTTACTTTTACTCCACTACAATTATTATATACAAAACATGCAACAACCAGCCTTATCAATCTCAAAGAAAAGGGAGAAACGGCGCCCTCTCTGTTTTGTTCCTAGTGTAGCACTAAATCTGTTCTTGAGAGATACACATTTCGGCTATTTGAAAATAGCTCAGTGTTGTAAAAAGTACTCACATTTTATACTTAAGTAAAAGTATCAATACAGCAATATGGAAATACTTCGTTAGGGTGCCCTCACACCAAAATACCTATGAGAGTGGAATCCGCGTTCCGCCAATGCATTTCAATGAGAGTGGAGCGTTTTTTGCAGAAATCCCCTACTGGCATGAAACCGCTTCACTCTCATTGAAATGCATTGGCGGAACGCGGATTCCACTCTCATAGGCATTTTGGTCTGAGGGCACCCTTACAAGTAAAAGTCCAGAATTCAAAATGTACTTGAGTAAAAGTAAGAAAGTATTGGCATCAAAATGTACTTAAAGTGCCAAAAGTAAAAGTACAAAATGTTTGAACATAGCAGATCTACAAGCTCACAAGGCGTCGCATCGCAACGCGTTGTGAGCTTGTAGATCGGCTATTTTCAAATAGCCAAGGGATAAAATAAGGCTAAAGACAAAGTGGTTAATATATGTTTTTTTATATATATATATATATATTATAATGTATAACTGCAAAGTAACTAGTAGCTAAGGTTTTCAAAAAATGTAGCGAAGTAAAAGTACAATATTTGGATTCGAAATGTAGTGGAGTAGAAGTAAAAGTATTAGAAATTGGAAATACTCAAGTAAAGTACAGATACCTCAAAATTGTACTTAAGTACAGTGCTTAAGTAAAAGTACTTAGTTACTTTACACCACTGAAATAGCTGATCTACAAGCACACAATTTATCTTGATGTGACGCTTCTCGGTAGTTTGTCTTTCAGTTTTGTCCCCATTGTGAAGTATTACATAAAAGTGAGGTGTGACCGTGCCCTAATGAAGTATTGTTCTGCTGTACATTCTCTCTTCTCCTCTACAGGGGTATGGCCTCCTTATACAAACATACCAACTGGTCCTCCAAAGTGGAACCTGTGACCAAGGAAACAGTTAAAAGGCTGAGTGGTGGCCCTGTGTCCTGGGGAGATTGCTGGACAAAATGGCGGAAATACCGCAATCAATGGGACAATAACAATAATACAGAATTGTGGGCCGCATACATGGTCACCACTTTCGTGAAAGAGGTCAGACAATCAATTACACAGTATGTAAGGTGGGCCAGTCTTACTGTTAGGTTCAGAAATAACTGTATTATAATAATGCAATACTATTAACCATTTATCATTAAAGGAATATATATATATTACGGTTGTATGATTGTTCTTATATAAACCCAAATGAAAAAGGGGGACCTTTGTTGCCGGACAACGCCAGTTGGACTTTAACCAACAAACCATTAAAGGTTTACACACCACTAGGCTAAGACACAGGTTCGTAGTAATACCAGGCTGGGAGAGCAATAAATGGGTACGAACACCCTGGAGAGACTGACACCACAACGTTTTTCAGGGGGGTACAAAGTTACAATACTTTATTATAAACTAGAAATACTGTTCCTTCGAAACAGTGTGGGCTCGATTCCAACCCAACAAATAGGATACTTTAAGGTACTGTAAGGTACAGTACCTTACAGTATTGTACTGTACCTTACTATACTGTACTGCACCTTACTGTACTGTACTGTACTGTACTGTACTGTACTGTACTGTACTGTACTGTACTGTACTGTAACTTACTGTACTTTACTGTACTCTACTGTACTGTACTTTACTGTATTCTACTGTAACTTACTGTACTTTACTGTACTCTACTGTACCTTACTGTACTGTACTCTACTGTACCTTACTGTACTGTACTGTACCTTACTGTACTATACTATACTGTACTCTACTGTACCGTACTGTACCTTACTGTACTGTACTCTACTGTACCTTACTATACTGTACTTTACTGTACTCTACTGTAGTGGAGTATATTGAGTGCATATACTGTAGGCTAACAATCCCAGATCACATATGTCCTCCACTATGTCTATAACCAAGGCGTTCTTCTATGTGGCCACTCCAGACTGAGGAGTGGAGCATGGCTTTTATTGTGTTTGTGGATCTGACTTGGAAATGCATTGGTTTTGATATCTCCCTGACAACCAACAACAACCACTAATATGGCTGACTGTCCCTGCGGGCTCTAGGATATATGGCTATGGGATTTACATCCCATCGCCCGGACTTGATTCTTGATCACAGCTGTGTAATCAGTAGAGTGGAGAGGGACATTTATTTATAGTTTTAACTATAACTATAGTTTTATACATCACACAGCTTAGACATTTGGATCAAATCAGAGAGCAGACCTGTGTGAACGCAATGATATAGATAGCATATCTGAAGTGTGAACACTGCAGCCACAGCGCCTTAACATAAACATGGGTCTATTATCCTTCTCTCCACTCTGGGGACCCATTGGAAATGCATTGGGTGCTTAAAGTTAAACATTTTTATTTTTTTATATTTATACTACAAAACATTTCAAAACCAAAAATACAAGCACACGTGTCCTCAGTAAGCTGAACACATAAAAATTTGAATGGTGTTGAAAGGTGTAAGCGTTTAAGAGATGAAGCGCGCCAAAGTTTTGAGGAGATACACATATAGCTATAAATAAATAATGAAGATAACATACGTGTGCTCGCCTTCCAGGCGAGCCCACAATTAACCTTGACAGAGGCCTCTAACCGCCACAAAACAATAAAACCCAAAAGAAAAACCTAAATTCTAAAAGGCGCCATTAACTAATAAAACAATTCAAAACATGTATTAATCGTTAAAATATTATCTTCAATTCTACTAGTAAAGTGCAAGGTGCGTATCGTGGAGCACTTCACTAGTGTTCGTCTGTCCAAACGAATAAGTATAGCAAGGGGGCACCGGGGAGTCCAATATAGCCACACAGCTTAGCAGAGAGGGGGTTCAACAGCATACATCCTACGTCTCAATTCCACGGCAGATTCTGAAACACACAAGAGGAGGCCGCCAGCTCATCTGTTCACAAGTGCATAATGGTTGTCCTAGAGTGCGGTGCTTTAACTTTGTGTGTCGCGATAGACAGGTACTTACACACCCGGCAAGCAGACGCTTGCCGGTGAGTGATGTAGGCGTGCGACACACACAGGACCGTCTCTCTCCGTCTCTCTCACAGCAGGCCAGCACGGACCGTCTCTCTCCGTCTCCCTCACAGCAGGCCAGGCACCGGTTCGTTCCTCTCACCGGCTCGCCAGTCTCTCCGTCGCTGTAAACTATAAGGTTCGCACAATGGTTCTCACTTAGCGTAGCATAGCTACTTTACTCAGTCCCATGAGTCTCTATATTGCGTACATGGTTCCTCAGAACCCCCGGTGTCTCTGCTCTCTCCCAACACGTCTGCTCCGTTCCCCTGCTTCTCTCTGACTGAGACGCGCCGTCCCATTCATAGTCCTGCGTCCCGCCCAGCTGCCACACAATTGGCCAGCCGTGACGTCAACCCCACACTGCATAGGCTGCAACATGGCCGCTAGTTACCCTATCCAGAACCTCCATTCACTTAAAGTCCCGCAGTCCATTCAGAAAAATAGAACATGATTAAGGGGAAAGGAATATTATTACAACATAAATACCATAACGGAAATACAATGTGTTTAAATAAAAGAAACAAAAAGAAAACATCATTGCATTTAAAGAAATAATACAAAAAATGAAAAATAACAACACCTTCCTTTCATCCCTATCACAAGTACACCATATTCAGCTGCGACGCAATGCTAGCTGCCTGAAAGTATTGCTCTACATGAAAAATAATACAATATCGCTGTTGTTTAGGTATTGTTGTGACATGGGTGAAAGAATATTTCCCTTCTTCACAAAGCAGGACATTGCTTTACAGTAGGTCACTGAGCTGTGATAATGTAGTACATGTGGTAACTCTTTCAATTGAAAATGCATTTTCTTCCTATTAAACTGTGTCTGTGATGGTGACACAAAAATGTCAACATTGCTATCAATTTGATGGAGGTAGTATGACAGACGCAGGGACGTGCTGGCCATTGGGAAAAGCGGGAGAACTCCCGAACGGCTGGTTCATTCCCGGCCTGTCCAGGCCGGCTATTAGAAAATAAAATTAAAATAAAATGTTGGCCATTTTGGGGCCTGGGCGGCCAACAAAGTAAATCGTCGCTGTCGGGCAGAAACCTTGTATCTCCAAGTTTCACGTTTGTAATTTTTTTCGCAAAGCAAAGCCCTGCTTCATCATACAAGGCCGTCGCACAAAAGTAGTGAAAACAGCAGATCTACAAGCACACAACGCCTCGCACCGTGAGGCGTTGTGTGCTTGTAGATCGGCTATCTTCACTAGTTTAAATCATTTTTAAAATGATAAATACAAAACAAACGGTTTTGGACGTACAAGTTTTCCACCCAACAACGAAGAAATATAACTCATGTAATTGGCCCAATGGCTTGTCACTTGTCACGATCTGAAATGGCAAATCTTTGAGTAGCAGCAGCGCTATAGAGAGAGATCTCTTTCTATAGCGCGCAATGAGGGACTCTGCAACTCTGCAATGAGGGACTCTGCAACTCTTTTCCCCGGGCTGAATCAGGGGCCCAGCATGCTGATCCCCCCACCAGCCATTGGCAGTCTATGGCAGAGGTGGAAAAAAAATTATATCTACTTTTTTTGTTTGTTGTCTCTACAGATAGATGAACATGTTCTTTCAGAGCACAGAGGAAAGCATGACATGGATCCCTATCCCATCTATACTCTGATTGACGAGGAGGTCAAAGAACGAGAACAACTGTGGCATAAAGGTAAAGTAAGTGCATGTGTGTGTGTGTGTGTGTGTGTGTGTGTGTGTGTGTGTGTGTGTGTGTGTGTGTGTGTGTGTGTGTGTGTGTGTGTGTGTGTGCACGTGTAGCGTGAATGAGCAGACTATTGCGGTTCCCAAACCTATTAGGCAATGCAACCCCTTCTGCATTCCAATGTAGTCAATTTATGTGGGAAGATATTTTGTATTTATTAGGGGTCAGAGTAAATTTTACTCTATGTGTTGGTTTTGTAATGAATGTTTGTAGGATATTAAACATTTAAAAATGAATCAATTGTTAGCTAGAGGAAGTCAATAGCTTTGTTTAGATTTGTGTGCTACAGCCATGCGCAGCCATTTTATAAAAATAAAAAAACTCTCACGCACACGCACACACACACACACACACACACACACACACACACACACACACACACACAGTATATATATGTTCATTCATATGTTTATTCAGCAAGCCGCACACGCATGTCCCTTGATTCTTGGCAATCAAGATCCCACATACAGGTTTTTCTGTCATTTACTCGAAATGCACTCCTCTTGGGTTATCGCGCCTCCTAGCGTGCGATACAGAGCTACACATATGCTCCCGAATGACACAGTCGGAGGGTATGCCAGTCAAAACGCCCCGCCCCAACCGTGGGCATAAGTCGCGAGACTGGCATGTGTACTTCCTCTTCCGTTCCTCTGCACGCATGAGATACGGACGTCTACACATGTTACTCTACGACAAATAATTAATTCTTCAAGTTACTCAGTCTAAGATCAGTTCGAATTCAACTTTAGCCTTAGCGGTGAGTAGGACCATCACCCACGGGTTTCGTTCAACTTGGTCTGTTCTTCTCTGTTTTGTTCTTCGCTGTTTGCTGCTAACGATAACAAGCGGCTAGCCTAGGTTAGCTTAGCTTACCTTCGTCATGTCTAGCGAGGGTCTGTTTTCACCACCCCTCCCTCGACGCTGCGGGGATCCGGAGTGCAGCCGCTTCATTGCCGCTGAGGACCCGCATTCCATCTGCCTGGGCTGTCTGGAGCTACAACACGCTTGGCAAGGTTTCTACTTCCCAAACAGCTGCGTGTTCTGCGCGACGATGGACGCGGCCGTTCTTCACCAGCGTCTGCTGGTGGTCATGAACATGGACGCTACAAGGCCCAAACAAAGCCACGTCGCTCGGGGAGCTCAGACGGAACACGGCGCTCAGATCCCCGCCACGCCAGGACAAAGAAGCGGGCCTGGTTCCAGCACCGCAGCAAGGTTTGTCCAGGCGGCTCCTAGTGTTTGCGAACCTATCCGCAGTAGCTTCGCTCCGATGTACACTATTTCTGCCACAGCGCACAGTGGTGGACCCGGCATGTTCGGCTCCACCCCGCGCTTCTCCTTCACGCCCGGTCCTGGTTTGACCAGCACCGGGCCTCTCCAGGCCTCCGCCGCCCTGCAGGCTAGCCTCCAGGGACCACTCCAGGCGGGGCCATTGTCTCCGGTCGCCGCCGAGGCGGCCACCAGTGGGACTCCTCACCCCACCAACCCGTTCCTGATGACTCCCACGGTCACCGCCCCCCCCTCTTTCCCCCCTCTCTTAACGTCCCAACAGAACGTGCCACGTAAAGTGCCTCGTGGCTCGGACGAGTTTGGCACCTCCGAGGAGGAGGAAGATGCCATGGAAGGAGAAGAGGAGGAAGATGAAGAGGAGGAGGAGGAGGACGGTTTGGTTCAAGAGGAGACAAGTGAGGACATTGTGACAAGTGAGGACATTGTGATGCTAAGCCCCCGTCATGGCGGCACCCCTCGCACCTCACCCCAAGCCCCCCCCATCGCCCCTGCCAAGAAGGCAGCGGTGGATAAGGAGAAGGTGGGCGCCACAGCAGAATCCACCCCACAAGAACTGGACCTGCTGGCAGTGGTTGAGCTGGCGGTGGCCAAGATGGGCCTCACTATGCCAGTGGAGCCTCGCCCTGCGAGCTCAACGGAGATCAAGTTTGCGGGCAAGAGAGAGGTACAGACACCAGTCCCTCGCTCTCAGAAGCTACCCGCTACCCCGGGGCTCAAAGAAGCTCTCCATTCCACATGGAAAGAACACAGAGAGCCCGGGAAGATGGCTCTGTCAACCTCACTGGCGGATGAGGACAAGTTTGGCGTGGGCGGCCTTCCCCCTGTGGATGTCGCCACTAATCAGTTCTTCTGTGCCCAGTTTAAACCCACGGAATGCCCCTTCACTCAGGAGCCTGTGCCCAAGTTCAAGAACAAGGACGAGAACAAGGTCTCCAACATGGTAAAAAATGTTTATAAAGCTGCAGGGCTCTCTGTGAAAAGTTTAAACGTGGTGGGGCTGATGAATGGAGCCATGGCAGAGATGCTGCTCCAAAACAAGGACCGCCTCCCTCCTGAAGCCTATGCTGAATGGGATGCCATGCTACAGCTGGCAATAGTGAGCAACGTCCATGCCATCCAATGGGCTGGCAGAGGTATGGACGTCGCTGTCAGCATGGAGAGGTTCAGGTGGCTGCAGAAAGTCCCCTTCCAAGGCGACGAATCAAAGGCCAGCGAGAGGAGCTGAGGGGCCTGGACACAGCCCCCAACAGTCTCTTCGAGGGAGCGTTACCCTTCCTCCGTGTCATCACCGACACCAATAAAGCCCAAAAAGAAGTGGTGGATGCTGTTTTGGGTAAACCTGATAAAGGGAAAGAACAGTCAGGCTACTCAGGACGCTCTTCCCGTAATAGGGAGAGGTATCAGGGACCCCCCCGACAGGGCGGGAAACCCCATCGTTCTCCTAGAGCTCCGTCTTCCTCCTCGGGCACGAGCAGGAACAGAAGTCAGGGCAACCAGGGCTCCCAGCACCAGGAGATGCGCCCACCAGCTCGCCCTTCATACAGTGCAGCAGTGAGGGGGCGTGGGAGAGGGTCGAGAAAATGACACTTTGAGAAAGAGGGCCTTCTCACCCTCGGCGCACGGAGACAGGGTCATGGACGGCTCTCCAGCGCGCAAGCACAGTGCACTTTTGATCCTGCCACCCAGGGTGGAGGAATCCAATGTAAATGTGAATTTTGTTTCTGTGCCAAATGTTTTCTCCCAAGTAAAGAGTGTGTCTGCGAAACAAGGTCTCTTCTTTCACAATGCACACACAATGGAGAATCCCCAGTGGGGACATCCATATATAAATTATGCATGCCCAGTACCACAATCACAAACACAAACAGCCTTCAAGGAAACCCCCTTAAGGGGCATTTCCAATATAAAAGGTTTAATTGTTCCACAGCCTCAACTCAAGGGCCGGAACAACAAGTGTTCCCCCCTTCCGACACGAGAGGGCGCCAAAGCGCCAGCCAAGGTAAGAAGGTGGCAGAGAGGTCTTTCTTGTTTAGCTGTCCCAGCCCCAGCTGCGACAGCAGTATTAAACAGGGTTTTAGACAGGACGTGTTTACAAGAATGCGTTCCTTTTTACACTCCTCCTCTGCCTCCTGTCCCACCGTGCAACAAAGTGTTGTCGCCGGTGATAAAGGCATTAAACGTAAGGCCCTCGCTTCACAACAAGACGTTGTCACGCTCAGTAGTGAGTCACGTGTCTCAGTCTCGAGTCCCTTTGACTTCCGCGTTACCGGTGACGTCAGAGTCGTGTCCGGGGATGCACATACCGTGCATTCCTATCAATCACATTCCGTTAGGTCTGACGTCAGCTCCCATTCAGAATCCTTTGTCAAAGCATTTAACTCAATGGAAAGCATGCAAGCCGTGTCCCTGGGTGCTTCGCACCGTGAGGCAGGGATACAGGCTACAATTCTCAACCCAGCCTCCCTTGTCAGACAGAGTGATATTCACGCATGCAAAGGGGCAGGCCGCTTTGATTCTGAGGGAGGAGATTCACTCTTTATTGGGGAAAGGAGCGATCAGGGAAGTTTCCACAGATCAGCTCGGTCTGGGGTTTTATTCTCATTATTTCGTTGTGCCAAAGAAAGGGGGGGGGCTGAGGCCCATTCTGGACCTAAAAGCCCTCAACAATTTTCTGGTAAAGTACAGTTTCAAAATGTTGACGAACGTAGCGCTATTGCGCTCGATCAGAATCAACGATTATTGGACGTCCCTCGATTTGAAGGACGCGTACCAGCATGTGGGAATTTACCCCCCACACAGAAAATTCCTGAGGTTCGGTTTCGAGGGGAAAGTGTACGAATACACTGTTCTCCCGTTCGGCCTCTCTCTGTCTCCCCGCGTGTTTGTCAAAGTGACACAAGCGGCTATAGCTCCCCTGCGACAGCAGGGAATCCGACTTGCGACGTACCTGGACGATTGGTTAATAAGCGCAAGTTCAAGAGAGGAGGTGACACGTCTCACCAATGTGGTGATGTCGCAGTTAACCTCTCTGGGGTTCAACATAAACTTCAAAAAGAGTATGTTAACACCAGCTCAGCAGACCACCTTTTTGGGGATCTCGCTGGACTCAATAAATATGACGGCTCGACTCTCACAGGAGCGATTAGTCAAGATCGTGGCCTGCGCGAAATCTTTTCGCGTGGGCAGAGTGGTCACGTACAAGCGCTGCATGATTATGTCAGGGCTGATGGCCTCAACTATCCATCTACTCAGGCTGGGCAGGCTGTATATGAGGCCTTTTCAAAAGTGGATGTTGGCACTCAAGATCCACTCGACACAAGGTCGCCGCAAGGTCAAGGTGTCCCCAGGGTGTGTGTACACACTGAGACCGTGGGTGGACGTGACTCTTCTGTCCCAGGGGGTCAGTATGGGCGTGGTGGTGTCACGGAAAGTGATCACAACGGACGCCAGCCTCAGTGGTTGGGGCGCAACGCACGAGGGCCGTTCGGTGAGGGGAGTTTGGGACTCCGCTCTACAGAAGCGGCACATCAATTTCCTGGAATTAAAGGCAGTGTTTCTGGCGTTGAAACATTTTTTTGCCTTTTGTGGAAGGGTGTCACGTGTTGATCAGGACGGACAACACGACGACCATGTGCTATATCAACAAGCAGGGGGGCCTCTCCTCCCCGGTTCTCAATCAGCTGGCGCGGGATCTGACGCTGTGGTGGGAACCACGTTTGGCGTCGATCAAGGCGTCGCACATTCCGGGGCTTCTGAACAGCGGAGCAGATCTGCTGTCCAGGGGGGAGCCCCTTTATGCAAATTGGTCCCTCCACCCGGGAGTGGTGAGACAGATTTGGAGCAGGTTCGGTCAGCCTCAAGTCGACTTGTTCGCGTCAGCAGAGAACGCGAAGTGTACACTTTTCTTCTCTGCGACGGGGCCAGCCCCACTGGGGCTGGATGCTCTGGCTCACGACTGGCCGAGGGAACTGCTGTACGCGTTTCCTCCGTTGGAACTGATCCCCCAGACTTTGGAGAGGGTCAGGCGGTTCGGCCTCAAACTATTGTTGGTGGCTCCGGGGTGGGGCGTGTGGAGGTCGGAGATATCTCCCCTCCTTTACGGCAACCCGTGGCCTCTGCCGCCAATCAGAGATCTGCTACGGCAGGCAGGGCAGGAGATCTTCCATCCCGACCCGGCGAAGCTAGACCTTCAGGTTTGGCCCGTGAAGGGGAGTCTTTGAGCGCTTTGGGTCTGACACCAGGGGCGGTTCAGACTATTCAAAGTGCTAGGGCTTCGTCCACGCGGTCGGCTTATGATAAGAGGTGGAGGATCTTTGAAGACTGGTGTGCGGAGCGTACGTCACCGGTGGTGGCGTTTGAGGCTCCGGTCCAGCTTGTTGTGAATTTCCTTCAGGAAAAGTTAGAAAGTGGTCTTGCCTTTTCTACCATTAAAGGTTACTTGGCGGCGCGGTCAGCGTGCCATGTGGGCTTTGAGGGTAAGACGGTGGGTAGACACCGTCTGGTGGCTCGGTTTTTAGCGGGTGTGCACCAGCTTAAACCGGTTACTAGGTCCCTTTTCCCATCGTGGGATTTGGGTGTGGTGTTGGACGGGCTGTGCCGTCCACCGTTTGAGCCTCTGGAGGCGGCGAGCTTAAAGCTTTTGAGTTTTAAGACTAGTCTTTTGTTGGCTTTGTCTACAGCCAAGAGAGTCAGTGATCTACATGCGTTATCGGTGGACCCGGTGTGCATGAGATTCTGTGAGGATGGCAAGAAGGTTCTGCTAAAACCCCATTTGGCGTTTGTCCCAAAGAACCGTGTGATTATACATGAGCCAACCGAGTTGGTGGCTTTTCATCCTCCTCCGTTTTCTTCGGAGGAGGATAGGCGTCTACATTGTCTTTGCCCGGTAAGATCCTTGAGGATTTACTGTGAGAAGACGAGGGCTATTAGAGCGTCAAACCAACTGTTTGTCACTTTTAAAAGTGGTCCTAGACGGAAAGCGGTGGCTAAAGCTTCACTTTCAAGGTGGATTGTGCAGGCCATAAAGATGGCCTACACTTGTGCTAAAGTCCCGGTTCCTGAGGGCCTAAGGGCTCATGACACTAGGGGAATGTCGACCTCCTGGGCTCTAGCCAGGGGTGTCTCGATCCAAGAGATCTGTTCGGCGGCTAACTGGTCGACTCCGTCGACTTTTGTGGTTTTTTACCATTTGGACGTGGCTCCATCTTCATTGGCGCATTCGGTCCTGGGTGTTGCCGCCTCCTCTAGTTAAAGACTTTTTCCCCTTTTTTATAGCTGAGACCAAGTCCCTTTGCTCTCGGTAAAAGGGGGAGACCCTGTTTCCTTATAAAACGGCTGCTAGTGGGCCTATTAGTGAATAGGCGGGCTCCAGCCTGTCAGGGTTTTATGAGGCGGACCTGGTCGGCCTATTAGTTCATGAGGCGGATTTCGGTCTGTCAGGGTCTTTCTACTTTCTTCCGCTCTCGAGTCCGGTGGGCTCGGGGCTCCGTGGGGGAGGGGCCACGCCGGGGGTGTGGTCTCCTGTCAGGCGGAGCGGGCGGAATTTGAGGGTGTGCGCTTCCGGGGGTTTATGTGACCCAAGAGGAGTGCATTTCGAGTAAATGACAGAAAACGAAAGGTTTCGTACGAAACCATGGTTTTCTTAGTTTAGGAGAAATGCACTCCTCAAACGCCCCTTCGCGCGCATGTTGCGTGCAGAGGAACGGTGTTGTTAAGAGGAAGTACACATGCCAGTCTCGCGCCTTATGCCCACGGTTGGGGCGGGGCGTTTTGACTGGCATACCCTCCGACTGTGTCATTCGGGAGCATATGTGTAGCTCTGTATCGCACGCTAGGAGGCGCGATAACCCAAGAGGAGTGCATTTCTCCTAAACTAAGAAAACCATGGTTTCGTACGAAACCTTTCGTTATACATTATATTTATACAGAGTCTTTACCCCTCCCGTCCTTAAACATTACGTGACAATTGACGTTAGTTCTGGTAAAGCTGGTTCATAACCTAGCCGATAAATCAGCCACATCAACGTGTTATGACAGTGTACTCCATCTCCCTCTGCCCATGTCACCATGAGCCAGAGCAATGCCATATAAGGGAAGCACACCGGCTTCAAATGCTGTCAAAGGGCAGGGAGGTGCTGGCCATTGGGAAAAGCGGGACAACTCCCGAACGGCCGGTTCATTCCCGGCCGGTCCAGGCCCTCCATTTAAAAATAAAATGTCGGCCTTCGTTCCATTTTGGGGGCTGGGCGGCCAACAAAGTAAATGGTCACTGTCTCAAGTATGGACTCCAAGTTTCAAATACATTTTTTCGCAAAGTAAAGCCCTGCTTCATCATACAAGGCCGTCGCAAAAGGAGTGAAAACGGCAGATCTACAAGCACACAACGCCTCGCACTGCGAGGCTTTGTGTGCTTGTAGATCGGCTGTTTTCACTAGTTTAAATCATTTTTTAAATGATAAATACAAAACAAACGGTTTTGGACATACAAGGTTTCCACCCGACAACGACGAAATTTAACTCAATGAGGGCCTCTACAACTCTTTTTTTCCCGGGCTGAATCAGGTGCCCAGCACGTCCCTGTCAAAGGGCCAGACGAATAAGGTCTGGCTATGTCTTGGCAACTACACGCTCCGAGGTCCGTAGTCGTCTGCGTGGAATTTTGGCCTCGGCTCGGCGAGAGTCATCCGCTCATTAGGACATTTCAAGACAACCACAAGCGTTTCCCAGAACTAAAGCACACAGGGGCAAAGGGCACCAATGAGCACTGCCTAATAAGGTCTACTCATTTAATGTTAGAAATACATCAGTAAAATACCATAACAATATATATATATACGGGATGCTGAGGGATGCTGAGGAATTAAATAAAAAAATAAGGCAACCTTTTCTGCAGGTAACTGCTTTCTTCTGGGTATACAGAACACATTGCAAGTCACACATAGGAAATGCCCTGTTTTGATAAATGTATACACACTAAAAACGGCTGGGTTGAAAATAACCCAATCTGGGATGTATTCTAACCCACCCCTGGGTAACTATTGGACCTACCCAACAGTAGTAAATCTTACACAGCAAAATGGGTAGGTCCTTTCTACCCAGCACCGTAGTAAAATATTCTACCACATCCTGGGTAGAATATTTTACTCAGCCCTGGGTCAACCACTATTATTTAGTATACTAGAAGTTCGCGGCCGCTGCGCGGCCGCTCACATCTAGAAATCGCGCCCTAACGGGCGCTCATATTAAAAAAAAAAAAAAAAAAAAAAAGTTAAAAAAAAAAAAAAAAAAAAGTTGATGGTCAGCAAGGAACATGCGTTGTTGATTTTTGTATTATGTTTTTGAGACAATTGAACAACTGCTGAACGTGGAGTTGCAGATGCAAGACATTGGGACATACAGACATACAGACATACATACACACAACCCCATTCTGATTAGGTTGTGAGATATTTTACCCAGATGTGGGTAGAATATTTTACTGAGCTCTGGGTCAACCACTATTATTTAGTATATACTCAAATTATGAACAATTTTGGGTTGTTTCACTTATTATACTCAATTC
Organism: Nannobrachium achirus; assembly: GCF_963921795.1. NCBI lineage: Eukaryota > Metazoa > Chordata > Actinopteri > Myctophiformes > Myctophidae > Nannobrachium > Nannobrachium achirus. The sequence goes on along the minus strand of NC_137817.1, from coordinate 58,998,804 downwards.
TAAGTTAAATTAAATCAAGCACAATACATTAGTTATTTTACAGTTAAAGTACAATTTAACTATAAACCTATTGTATTATAACTCACCCCTGGGTAACTATTACCAAAATAACCATGAGTTATTTTCTGTCAGAACAACAGGGGGAGGGAGCTCAACCATAACCTAGCAGCCTAGCAGTTACGGTTAGGGTTTTTGGCTAAAATACTGACAAATCAAATTCTGACATATGACAGTCAGCTTGCCAAGGCAGACACATGGATATGATACATTTAGCATTTTTAGCTACCGAAAGCTTAGAACATGTCCCTGAAAACCTAGAGAAATGCTTTTCCCAGCATGCTTTGCATAACAGGTGACCAACTTATGTTTAAAACTACCCAATACTGAGTAAAACAATGTATTTATTTTTACTCAGCAGCTGGGTAATGTATGAGCTGTACAAAACAACCCATTGATTATAGTATACAAACACCATTATAATAACCCATAATGGGTAAACCATTGTTTTAATAACCCATAATGGGTAAACCATTGTTTTACTCAGCTGTTGGGTAGATTAATCTACCCAGCAGTTTTTAGTAGATTCATCACTTGTTGTATAGTATAGTGGCCGTGGCCATCATCACATTGAACTGCATGGTTCAGATCACGACTGTGTTTTCTTGACAGACACGTGGGTTGAGATGACCCCCCATGAGGCGGGGTATTCTCTCACCGGGGCCTTCGTGGACCAGAGGTACTTTGGGAGTAAGTTCGACGGCGGGGAGTTTAAGAAGGAGCAGCCAGAGATGGACATGCTCTACGTGCAAGGTGAGACTCAACCATGTTCAGTCTCGTTGTTCTGTTGGTTTGCTTCTTCTCAGCTATTAATCAGTGGTGTAAAGTAACTATTAAGTACATTTACTTAAGTATTGTACAAAGGGATATTTCACTTTCAAAAAAACTTTTGGTAATTTTATCATCTAATCAGGCTTTTATGAATACCCTGAACAGTTTTTTTATTTTATGTAAATGTTACCAGGCCCTCCAGGCCCAGGGCCTCTCCCCACACACACCCTGTAACTTCAACTCCATTTTAACCATGATAGATTCATTAAAATCACCCATTATTTTTTCTGTTGACTCATACTACCCTCCTAACACATTCCCCGCCATTTAACAATACCTTCGTACTCTATGGTGCCTCTGGTCTCCATAGACTTCCATGTAATTAATAGTGCACGGATCATGCACACCCATGCCTAGATAATGCACCACGTGTGTCCACATTGCTCACAGCTTTCAAACAAAAAAATCCGAATGGAAATCCGTTCAGGCATTCATGAGATACAAGCCATTATGTTTTCCTAAAATGTAAACAAAGATGGCTGCCATGTTTGATAGATGGGGTTGCTATGGGGGTTAAACATGCAATTTCACGATTTCTATCATGCCTACTACATTTTTTGGGGTCCAAAAAAAATTTGAAAAATTTTTTTTTTTGAATTTTTTTTTTTTTTTTTTTTTTTTTAAATGGCGGAAATTCTCTGGACTATCGGGCCTGGCAGGGAAAGACATTGAAATAATCTCGGGACTATCGGGCCTGGCATATGTGAGCAGGCTGTGTTTTTTCGATAACTTTTTTCATTTGTTTATAATTATTTCTTTGTATTACATTTTTTCCATTTTCCCAAATAATTATAAAAAATAAATGAAAAAAAGTTATCGAAAAAACACGGCCTGCTCACGTATTCGGAGGTTAGTATGGGGTGTTTTTAATTAATCTATCATGTTTAAAATTAAGTTTAAGTCCAATTTCCAATACTTTTACTTCTACTACACTACATTTCGGATATAAATATTGTACTTTTACTCCACTAGGCCTACATTTATTTGCAAACTTTAGTTACTAGTTACTTTGCAGATATAAATTATATATATTATAAAACATGTGACCACTTTAGCCCTATTTTATACCATGGCTATTTGAACATAGCCGATCTGCTATTTTCAAACATTTTGTACTTTTACTTTTGGTACTTTAAGTATATTTTGATCCTAATACCTTGTACTTTTACTCAAGTACATTTTGAATGACAGACATTGAATTGAATGACATTTGTAACGGAGTACTTCTATATTGCAGTATTGATATTTTTACTTGGGTAAAACATCTGAGCTCTTTTTCCGCCACTGGTATTAATTGTGAGCTCTGTGTTGATCTGTAAACGGCAGGCATGTGTGGCAGCGCCCTCGCTGGGTCATCACCATCATATGAAGTATGGACGGTCATTGAGGAAGTCGTACAGAGAGAGTTTCAGGACGGTATGAACCTTTAATCTGTTCATTCATTTCATTTGTTCATTCATGTGTTCATTCGTTCATTGATTTGTTTGTTAATTCGAACATTTATACTCTCTGACACACCCATACACACAGTTGTAGTCAGAGTGAATGTATGAATATTGTAAAACATGAGTTTAAAATGGTGTCTTATGAACCCATGCGGGTTGGCTTGGCACTTGGTGTGCACTGCAGGACACAAACATAAACTAATCAATCAAATCAATCTTGTAGGCTGCCTGGCGTGTCAAGTTCTTCAGAGCCTGGTGGAGCTGAATCTGGTGGAGAAGAACGGTGAATACGGTCCTGTTGCAGATAGACTCAACAAGCTGCTTGAAGGTACACTTTGAATGTGTACTATCTGTCTGTACTAGAAAAGTGTGCTCCTCAGAGTGCAGATCTCTGCCAGGAGTGGTGGGTTTGTAGTAGCCTGACTGCAAGCGTCAGACTCTATCACACACTTCGTTTTGGGATTGAGTCTGAGCCTGGGGACGGAGATTCTACTTCAGCGGGGGCGGGGTAAAGCCTATTGACGTCACACACACACACACACACACACACACACACACACACACACACACACACACACACACACAGCCCTGTGTGTCGCCGACGGCGACGTGGCTTGACATTGCAAAAATACGTTATTTCTCATAACATATATTATATGACTGCATGTTTACGTTAGTGCAAAATGGTATTAAAACGTAATGAAACGGCACTATTGTATAGTTTATTAAAAGAATTCGAGTCGAGTCTGACTCCGCCATGACAGTTTTCACGGACCAATCAGAGTCCACTAGCGGCTCACGTGGGCAGAAGAGCACCAATCAGAGTCCACTACGGACTCTCACGTGGGCAGAACAGCTCCGAAGGGAGGGGGCTGGGACCGGACCAGCCTACCACGTGCCTCAAGTCTACAGCCCTGATTGGCCCATTCAATGCGCCCGCTCTTTAGGCGAGCTTGAAATAAGATAAAATATCTCCGGGTTCAGTCCACACTACACACCACCCACCAACAGGGGGTGGTGATGTGCGGACTGATTTATCAGGCTAGGTTTGTAGCCACCAGGTCATGAGGACACTGCGGGGGGAAAGAGAATGTACATTGCAGCTTTTCATGTTTGTGGTGCCCCTCTACAGACGCTTCTCAAAATTAAAATACATTTGGGGAATGATTGGATATTGTGTTGAACACAACATGCAGATTTGTGTTAACAATGAGCTACATTTTCATCCGCCTTACCCCTTAGCCTTCTTTGCCTTTTGTTAACTTCTTTGCCTCTTGTTTTACTATTTTACATTTTAAAATAGTTCAACTATCCTAACTATTTGAAGAATTTTTAAATGTTTTTAAATAATATAAAAACCACCAATATAACCAATATAAAACCAATATAAAAGGCCACAATGTAGTGAATCTAAATACAAGCAAACGCTATAGAGCATGAAAACCTTGTTTGGCTCACACTCCGTTTCCACCACCTCCTGCTTTGGTGGGATTACATTAATTTACATTAATTACATTAAAGTTGTTTGTGTCATGAGTACTTTTATTCTTATTTGTATAGGCCTACTATTTATTAGTTCAGCAGCCAGCCTATATGGCCTTGGATGGGCGAGCCCTTTTGTGTTTCAGCTTCTATGTTAACTTGAGTCATGAGCAGGGTTCGAGTTATGTGGGGGCCAATGGGGGCTTAGCCCCCATAGATGAAGTCTGGGACCCCATAGTCAAAAACCCCTATGGGGTCTCTTTTTTTCCCAAGTGTTTTTTTTTTTTTTTTTTTTTCCTCCCCTGCGCTCTCTGGCTCTCATCAGTGGCGGTTTTAGGCAGAGGCTACTCCCATCTTAGCCAGAATGAGACATCTCTGATAAACCTTGCATAGCCAGACTTACTTGTGTCCCTGATTGGCTCTCACGGCTCTTTGCCGTTGTCCCATTGGCCAAAAAGAAAAAGCAGACAACATTTCTTGACTCCAGAAGAACTCTTTGGGAGTTTCCGCCCCGCCCCCCTTTCAGAGGCTAGTGTGTGTTTACTTTCGCTTTGACAATGCACGTTTATCTTTCTGGATATGAGAAAAAGAAAAAGAAAAAGCGTCAAACGGGACTGCGGCAACAGCGAACAGGTAAATAAACATTCTTGCACTGTCAGTTGTAACTTGTGTTGTGCGATGGAGCAGCCACGTTGCTGCTTTAGTGGCGATAAGGGCTGAGTTGCGTTAGCCAGCTGCCTTGCGTGTCACGGATAGACTTGTAATGCTGCTGTTTTGTAATCTCTCCTACCTCGCTGTCTGACTATCTTGCTGGCTGGTGCATGTGGAAAGGGGCAAAGGGAAAGTGTAGTGTGCCGTTCCCGATTGTTTAGCAAAAAAAACCTGCGGAAACCCGAAAAAAATGCGATAAAAACGCGATCAAAACCGCAGAAAACCGCCAATTTTCGAGAGACGTGACGAGACGAGACGTGCACGCGTGCATGACCCCCCCATGTAGGGCCCCCATAGCTCTGGGAGTATAACTCGAACACTGGTCATGAGTACATACACAGAGAATGGGAATTTAACAACATGATAAAAGCAATGTAATTTATTTTTGAATCAAGGTTGATGTTTCACCACAAATAAAAGCATCAACCTTCATGAATGAGGCATCACCACATTGATAGTTTATAGATAGTTTAGAATGATTTGCAATGCGTTTTTGGATCGTTTATTCTTCTCCTCCTGGTGGTGTGTAAAGACATTCATTGTCAGAGTATAACTGGATTTGTCTCACCAATTTCTGCCAAAATCTCTCATGGGAATGTGTTTGATGTGTTTGTCCATAAATCTTTGCCCTTGTAGGCTAATCTCAGAAATGCCCATCTCTGTTTTTCCAGGCAAAGTGGACAGATTCGGTGTACCGTTCTTTTTCGATGCCCAATTGATGCAGCTATTGGACGAGAGTAGTCAGATGGATATGCTCAAGCGCTACACACTGAACATCAATGAATATTTCCCTGACTGGAATAAGGACTGTACCATTGATCCTGGTGAGTTGTGCTGCTGCTGCTGTGCACGAGTGCACACGCACGCACGCACGCACGCACACACGCACGCACGTTTTTCATGTCTGTCTGTCATTCCAAGCCTTTTCAGCTGCAATAACAAAAATACCCACCCGCTTAAATACCTTTGTTGGCAAAGGGTCACTATTGAGTAGGGATGGGTATCGTTCACCTTTTAATCGATACGATACCTTTTTCGATACCTGAGAATCGATACGATACCTTTTTCGATACCATTTTCGATACTTTTTATTTATTATTATTATTATAATTATTATTTGCCTTTTTCTATGCGGCTATTTTATAGACGTTGGAGACGTTGGATCATTATCATAATAATAAACATTATAGGCTATTCTTGGCTATTTTCACAGAAACGAGTGTAGCCTACTAAAGCAGTCATTAAACTTTCAGTAGCCCAACTGTTACAGATGCGACGGGCAAGGGGTGTATTCAAAAGTATCGAAACAAGGTATCGTTCGTTTTTATGTGAACCGATACTCGATAGTATCGTTTCAGTGAATCGATACATTTAAAAGTATCGCCAACGATACCCAACCCTACTATTGAGGGAGTGTGTCTGTCAATCATCACCTCCTCTAGTCATATTGAATTAGATTCACCAGAAGTTATACTGGTAAACTATATGTAAACTAAAATAATACGTAATAATTGTGATAATGTATCAATTATCAACTGTTTTAATGTATCAGTACTTGTAATCATTTATCACTTTTTTTGTATTAATAATCTAAATCAGTAAAGTAGCTATAGAAAGTAGCTATAGTAAATAAAGATAGTCAAATAATTGCAGCTGAGTAAAAGGTACACGATTTGTCTCTGATATGTTGTGGAGTATGAAGAATACAAATAACAATCAAAATAATTCCTCGAATAAATATGAAATCAGAATAAAGTTTAAGAACTGTTTGTTCATGTAGTACCAATGTACAACAGCCTATACTTCTAATTTCAGAGATGTGGGCTTTCATGATGGCGACCATAAAAGCTATTTACTGGTGGGGAACCACATACAACCACCTGTACAACATGCAAGGTGAGTCCAGATATCTGACACCAGGGACGTGCTGGCCATTGGGAAAAGCGGGACAACTCCCGAACGGCCGGTTCATTCCTGGCCGGTCCAGGCTGGCCATTAGGGAAAAAATGTAAATAAAATGTCAGCCTTTGTTCCATTTTGGGGGCTGGGTGGCCAACAAAGGAAGTCGTCACTGTCAGGCAGAAACCTTGTATCTCCCAAGTTTCAAATTTATATTTTTTTCCGCAAAGCAAAGCCCTGCTTCATCATACAAGGCCGTTGCACAAAAGTAGTGAAAACAGCCGATCTACAAGCACACAACGCCTCGCAGTGCGAGGCGTTGTGTGCTTGTAGATCGGTTGTTTTCACTAGTTTAAAACATTTTTAAAATGATAAATACAAAACAAACGGTTTTGGACATACAAGGTTTCCACCCGACAACGACAAAATATAACTCATGTACAGTAATTGGCCCACTGGCTTGTCACTTGTCGTGATCTGAAATGGCAAATCTTTGAGTAGCAGCAGCGCTATAGAGAGAGATCTGATGGCCTCTCCAACCTTTTTTCCCGGGCTGAATCAGGGGCCCAGCACGTCCCTGTCTGACACAATTCACTGATCATAATTATTGGTCACCAGAAGTGGTCAATGACATTCCTGGATGTGTTTTTTGCATTATGTATTTTTCAACTTTGCTTAAAGTACCCAAATGACCACTTACAGTGGCTTATAATCACACTATAATGTGTTATAAGAGTGATTATAATGCATTATGCACGGTCATTATAGAGAAATAAAACTCTCCAGGGTGATTATGCGCCTTCATACCTGTCAGGTTTTATTTCTCGACAATTATTATCTTAAATGATGCCCTTAGAAAGCTGGCAGAGGCTAGCCATTGATCTGTAATCAACCCAGGAAGCAGCAGAGTGCAGAAATGGACAGCCGATGCTGTTCGTGTGTAGTATTTCTTTCTGGATGTCCCTGTATGAATGCAGTAGCTTATTACACCGCTACTTAATAAATACATTCAGTGGCGTCAGTTCAGAAAAAGCTAAGGTATGGCAACAAAAGGCAGCCTGGAACAGTTGTTCAAGTGCAACTAACGTGCCACAATTAACAATAATGAATTGCACCTGTGCAGCTGACCTGCGGAAGCTGGGAATATATCATTTAGTCAAGATGGGGAGTATACAAGTGTGGAGAATATAATTATAAATACCTTGTTAAAGTGACCATTTTGTAAAATGTTGCATTTGTAGTTATTTTACTGTAATTTAACAACATAATAACCAGCACATACAGTATAGACAAAGAGAGAGACGTTTGTGGATTTATACTTTTATTTTCCCCCCAGGACCCAGGGTATGGCAGCTGCATAGCCCTGCCATACCCAATTGACACCCCTGAATACATTAATACATTGACATGAAAAGTAACAACAAAACAGCATGAAAAGTATTCCATATTAAGTATTGCGCTTGCCGTCCGCCCAGCACAACTCGTCTCCTTGGAAAATAAGGAAGTGTTGATCAAATATCAACAGTTTTTGCTTACTTTTCTTCATTTGTCTATTTGTCTTTTAAAATGTTTTCAAAAACATTCTTCAGAGCAATGTTTAGTTGTAAATGACATTGTGTGTTTGTTTACATGGCTGTCATGTTGGACACAGCATCACATTAAAACAGTGCAGCCAGATGCTCTGAGCCTTTGATTAGACAGCAGTCTGTAGAGCTGACGGGTCATTATCCAGAAGCATTCAACCAAGCCTTGTAATAAACAATTATAACATACTATACACATAATAATACATTATGATCCTGGCCAAAATAAGTCTGTGAATGCACTAATGCAGGGGTCTTCAACAGGGGGTCCGGGACCCCTAGGGGGTCCTCAGAGTTAATACAGGGGGTCCTCCAAATCTTTGAGTGATAGAAACCTTTTTTTTTTTCGCCTTTTTTATATTAACCACTTTAACCCTAGCATCCATATTCTGAGAACTTTAGCCAAAAATAGCAGATCTACAAGCTACAAAGCCGATCACGTAGATCGGCTATTTATTATAGAGCGTTGGTGTAGAGAGGAAAAGAACATAGCATAGACATATAAATAGTGCTCTGGGTTATTCAAAGAAGTTGTAGTGACTATACTGTATTTTGTGATGCATATTTATATAATGTACTTTGCACAGTTGAAGAAGTAGACCACGCTATCCTGGGATCAGAAACGAGGAACTACATTGATGCGGGGCTGCTGCTGAACTCTCCCTACTTCTCCGTCCTGAGGAAAGAGAGAAACATCGACCTCATCATCTCCCTCGACTTCAGTGACGGTGATCCCATGATGGTAACACACGCACACACGCACGTTGTTTTTGGTTCTTCTCATGTTGTATTAAAACCAGGAAGGTGCCTGATTTTGCTCTGAGTAAATATTAAAAACACAAACACTAACCTCATTATAGGGATGGGCAATTAATCAGTCTTGTATTGGCCGTTGTCGGCTTCAAAATGCAATATCAGAATTGAACAGATATCAATATATGGGTTTTACCTGATGTTTTATTTTATAATAGTCATGTTTGAATGTGAAGCTGAAAAATCCCTTTGTGATGAAGGCTGCAATTCTATCAGTTTTTATGGGGAAGCTCAAGGGTCAACAAGTTGGAACAGTTTTAAATTAAAAACACTACATTCAAGCTGTTCATGTTGGGATATGGGCCAACATTTCAATGACTGTGCATTCCTAGTTTTGGAATAAAGAGGCATTGATTCTTTTCAAATTCAGTGTTTATATGTCTTTTTTCAGAATGGACAAAAGTATTATTCTTGTTTTTAATACAGAATGAGATCACATAGACATCGGTTTATAGCGGTTAGGCCATAACAGCAATTATTATATCAGATATCGCTATCTATCTATATGTATCTATCTATACCTAACCCTAAACCTCATATTAGCCTCCAGTCCCATGGTAAATCAATGTACTGACTCTCAGTGCATGATTTAATGAACTTGCTTAATGTCTAGTGAAATTTCCTCTGTAAAACAAAGTGTGATGATCGCAAGAGCAGAACATTGCATGTTGTTTAAAGATGTCATAAAAAGGAACACAAAGGAGAAAATTATGCATGTTCATAGTTTTACTCTTTGCACAATGAGTCAGGGGCAGGCTGTGCATTGTGTGCTTCCAGCGATCCCATAGCCCCAGGGGACTGGGCCGTTGGCTAGCCTCACGTAGCACTCATATGCGAAGAGAAAAGCCTGGTTACGACCGTAGGCTGATACGGCATAGAATGGTGCTACTTCCACTGGGAGAATTTCGCTTGAAGTTGTCTTTTTTTGACCAATCACAGTGCGTTCTCGCTGAAAATCTATTCCCTGCAGAAAAAAAATCTGTTCTCCCTGTGTTTTGTTTCCCCGGGGAAGCAGACTGCAACCCATGACTAACTTCCGTTAACCGCAGCACTTCCGCCACTTCCGGTGTCTACAGGTTCATGCCATTCACATTGCATATTGTGGCCAGGGTGGCCGTCGGCTGAGAAAGCAAAACACCGCCCCTGTTTCAATAAAGCTAACTGGTTTGCATGTTGCTGCTTATTTCTACAGACAATTGAAGATGCTCACAAGATGTCCAATGCGATGGGTATAGCTTTCCCACGCGTTAAATTCCCAGAAGATGACAGAAAGAATCCAGAGGACTTCTACGTGTTTCCAGGAGATGGCAAAAGATTTCCAACAGTGATACACATGCCCCTGTTCAACAAGGTTAACTGTGGAGGTAACAGTTGTCTTTGTATTATACATGAACATCACGGATAAACGCTCTACAGTACGTCCTGCCAGTGGGGAGTCTGGGGACTCCTCTGCGACAGATGAGCCAGTAGGGAGGAATTAATTGACAACATTAGGGATTCTTTTTTATAAATAGATAGATAGATAGATAGATAGATAGATAGATAGATAGAATACCTCATATATATTCTTAGATTGAATTGAAATTAAAACTAGTAATTACATTTTCCTACATAAGTAAGTAAGACAACTATGGACATGAAAATGTCAATAAATGGGTAAGTTTAAAGGGTAAGTTCTCTGAATTAGATGGAGAATTAGGCAGTGAATGTACCCTTTGAATTGGTATACATTTATTGCGCAACATCCTCGCGATGCGATGACTGCAAATATTGTCGTGTGGGAGACAGTTTATTACTGCATGACATAATTGTGACCTGACGGTCGCAGTTACTATGAAAAACTTCAACTCATGTCTGTGACGACCGTGAGTCAGTGAGCCATGCTGTCACACTACGCTGGCTTTCAAACACAGCCAGCTGGGCCGCTCGTCTCCAACAGATGGCGCCAAAGCGCCACTGGAGGGGAAGCACGGTCCAGTCTCTATAGACCATATTCACACCCAGCCACCCGGCTTTTTCAATGTAAAATACAAACATGGCCGCCTGGTGAATATGGTCTATAGACTGATTTCCTGAGCGAGTGTAGACAGAGGGTGTCGCTGCCATTAACTGCGGTGCAAACAGTAGTGTAAAGTAACTTTTAGCTTACATTTACTGTACATAAAGGACAACTTTAGTTTTTTACAACAAGGGTTCATATTTTAGATGTAATTAAAGAATATAAAAGATGAGTGTTAAAATTATTTCATTTACTTCTTTCCATTGTTTTAGAGATTCTTATTTCAGTGGTTGGGTGCATGCGTACAAGTGGCTAAATATGTCATTTTACACAAAATAAGCCCATTCCCAAGATACAACGCAACCTTTCATGGTTGGATGTGACTCAGGGGGCTAGAAGTGTTACTGTAAATAGCAATAAAGAAACTGCTGGCTTATTGTGTCTAAAAAGACATATTTAGCCACTTGTACGCATGCCCCCATGCGTACGCATGCCCCACATTTTAGCACGGTAAATGCGAAAAAAAACAATAGAACAAAGCAAATTAAAACATTTTAACACTCACTTTTTCTTTTCTCTAATTACAATCTAAAATATGAACCCTTGTTGTAAAAAAACAAAGTTGTCCTTTAAGTACAATTTTTAGAATTTGTACTTTACTTGAGTATTTCCCATTTTCAGTCATTTTACTTCTACTCCACCACTGGCTGCGGTTTACACCGCAGCAATGGCGACGACGCTCTGTACAAGGGAGCACTCAGGACATTGGTCTATAGACGCCGGCCAAGATGGCGGCGCCTCTCAACCGCTGTCGACCTGGCGGTCGCTAATCACCCTTACGGCGTGTTACTTGCTATAATGCAAAGAATTATAATAATCTGCTTTCTCCTCATCTTTGTACATCAGCTGACATTGACAAGTGGCGACAGAGATACAAGACCATCAGGTGGACCGTTCATCAAGCGTACAGCCCTGAAATGATCTCTGACCTCCTGGGGAAAGCTGGTGAGAACGTGGTGAACAACAAGGACAGGCTGCTGGAGGAGATTAGGAAGATCGTCGAGAGAAAAACATTCCCCAGAAACCTACTGAAGAATCCCAGTGGAGAAGGTAAGAAGTCTGTTTCGTATGTTAGATACCCTAAATCACTGTTACATCCATATTACACTAACTGTACTAACGTTGTAGCTAGAGAGAGGGCAAGGAGCACTGCCTTAGGTTATAGGGTAGCCAGATAAGTCGCCCTCTTTCAAAGTCGCCCCCAAACTCGTTTCCCAACGGGTCTGTGGCCTTAACCCTTAAGCTAGATGCAGAATAGACTAAAATCAAATATTTGCTTCTGGGGGTCCCTGGAACAAAATGTTTTGTGATGGGGGTCCGTAGCCAAATACATATCATTCTGGGGGTCCTTCACATGACAAAGTTTGAGAAACACTGATGGCAACATACGTTTTTTTCAGATTTGTTTTATGATTTAGAAGACATTTGTAGAATGTGCCTATCAGTGGTTAAGGACCCCCAAAATGTGTTTTTGGCCATGGCCCCCCATCTCAAAATATTTTGTTCCACGGATGGACCCCTATTGCAAACGTTTTTGTTCCAGGGACCCCCAGAAGCACAGATTTGATTTTAGTCTAATCTGCATCTAGCTTAAGGCCACAGACCCGTTGGGAAACGAGTCTGGGGCGACTTTGAAAGAGGGCGACTTTTCTGGTATTCGGTTATAGTCACCCTGGGCACCACCTGCTTTTAGTGGAAGAAATATGTATCAAAAATAGGCTAAGATGTTTACTTCTGGCAGAAAGCGTGAAAATTTGCACCTATTTTTGTGCGCTGAATTCAATTATTGCCGGATCCAAGCACTTAAGCCCTTTGCACACAGGACAGTTGCGTTTTTTTCGTTTGCTGCATGAATAAAACGCATTGGATTTGGTGTGCAATGCTGTGCGGAATCGGCGCTGCGGATCCCAAAAGGAGTCATAAAAGGAGTGATGAGTTTTTTACCGCATGCGACAAGACGCACGAATCGAACTGGGTTCGATCGAGAAAAAAACGCACGGCGGCAGCCACTCGTCGCACGGCTAATTCGGAGCCGGTGTGCATGAGGTCATAGAGAAGCATTGTTTTCCTGTGTGCAAAGGGCTTTATCCCATGGGATCTGGTCGTAAAATGAGAATTAAAGATGTCTCCAATTCACTTGCTATCACATCTGCTTACTATACAGGGGAAAAAAGACCAGCCAAAAAAAATCTTCTTTAAGTAGCATGTGAGGGGTCTATCTAGGGGTTTTTCATGATTCTAAATCCATTGCAAGCATTTGTTTTGCACGAAAAACATTCCTTGGGCTAAAAACGGACCCTACAAAACTGTGAAAAGTGACGACTCATCACTAAAAAATACTAAACCATAGTTTTATGGGGTCCATTTTTTGCCCAAGGAATGTTTTTCGTGCAAAACAAATGCTTGCAATGGATTCGGAATCATGAAAAAAACCCTAGATAGACCCCTCACGTGCTACTTAAAGATTTTTTTTTTTTTCTTTTTGTAAGTGAATTAGAGACATCTTTAATTCTCATTTTACGACCAGATCCCATGGGAAAAGTGCTTGGATCCGGCAATTTTTGAATTCAGCGCCCAAAAATACATATAGGTGCAAATTTTCACGCTTTCTGCCAGAAGTGAACATCTTTTTCACATATTTCTCCCACTACCGGTATGTGTGTTGTTCCAGAAGATGTGGGGGAAGTGCTGCGCAGCGCTTAAAGGGAAGTTACGTCATGCGGTGCGGGTCTGTTTACATCCCCCAGCGAAACAAACAAAATTAGATTGTAGCTCTTAACTCACTCTTAATAGGTGTAACTTTGTGCAAATCCATGTTTTGTTTGGATAATGTTTATTGCGAGCACAACCGACGGAGCGGGAGATTTCCTTGGGTTTCTTTGTGTGACCCACAAATGAGTCCCGACCCACTGTTTGGGAACCAGTGGGTTATAGTATGAAAGTGTGTGTTCAATACTGAAAGTATCCTTTGAAAATGGTCCATTTAACGGTACCCATTACTGAAGAAATTATGCAAGGCACTCTTTAAAACAAAAATGTCTAATATGGTGTATACATACTGTACATACCTGTGTTTTGGAAATGATACATGCCCATAATACAAGACTGATACCACTATGAGACATTGTGCATTTCCATCCCAGAGCAGCTGGAGTCCTGGGAGCTGACGGCGAACGGGGGCAGCCAGTGGAAGGTGGAGGACCTGCCCGATGATCATGAGTTCCCTAATGATGGAGTGACCAAATACTTTGCCACGTCTTCTGAGTGAGTGTGTGTTATTAGAATGCATGCTCATACTGTGTGCACGTGCGTGTGTATGTGATTAGATGTTTCTAAGGCTTCAGTAGAAGGCTAGTAGGCTACTATTCTTGAAAGTATGATAGCGATGGAAAAAGGCAGAGTGCAGAGAGGGGATACCATATTCAAACCCTTGACATTACAACTACACCTGAGTCTGTATATGGTGTCCCGCGATATAACTATTGTATCTGAGCCACAACAATGTCATTTGATCCATGATCTCTCTCTCTCTCTCTCTCTCTCTCTCTCTCTCTCTCTCTCTCTCTCTCTCTCTCTGTCCAAGGCTGTGTTCGAAGAGACAGGTGATTGATCTGCTGGCAGAGGGCTACTCTCCTAAAGATCTGGATGCCCAGCCCGCTGTAAATGTGGAAGACTGGTGAGAGAAATTCAGCTGAAAATATACAATATAAAAATGTTTATTATGAATCAAAGTAGACAAAAGGGTGAGATTAAGGGACAATTTAAGGGGTGATAAGCCTGGGTTATTTGGTCTGCTGCCATATTTTCCGATGGGGAAGTACGACAGCTTGCGAGTGACCTCACAAAGTTTCTTTTCAATTACAGAAATTAACAATCAAGTCATGGTTCCTAGATAGCATATTACATATTTGGTTAATACTTCCATGAATGTTCAAGAGACTTCAGACTTTGTTTTTCTTCAAAAGCAAACATATTATTAGCAAAGATAATGTGTTAACAAAGATTTAATTTACTATGAATATCGTGAAGGAATATTTGAGGAACCCATAACCAATGAATAACCAGTTTGGCTCAACAAACATTTAATTTGTATTGCACAGCTATACAATAATAATAACATTAAATTCCTAACATGTGAGCTCTGATTTGGGGGGGTCAATTATAACAACTTTAGTTCAACTCATCCCCAGAAATCCTGTTGTCCCTTAAGCCCAAACCACACCAATGCAACCAGTTGCAGCTCATTACATTGGTTGCATGGCAAATCATTGGTGTGCAGTGGGCTTTTAAATGTTGATGAAAAGTATCTCACCACTTAGATGGGTGGGCCACAAAGTCGCAAACGTGTTGGAGAACACTTTTGGGAACCGCTGATGTACACACATGGCTCTGCTTGCTGATTCATTGTTCACTCATCCTACAGGTACAGTGGGAGGACAGACTGTGGCTGTGTCTATAATGTGATTGTCCGTCTGTTGGATGGGAACCAAAAAGTGCTGCAAGAGTTTAAGCCACACCCAGTGACCCTGGACCCTGACAGTGACGACGGTTCATGGAAGCAGGTACACAGAGAGGGGCAGATCAAGGCACAGACAGACAAAAAATATAAGTTGTTCAGCCTTGGCATGAAGCGTGTAATAAACTATGGTTACCTTGATGGCAGGTCTGACAGTCAACTGTGTCTTTGACCTCCAGGTGAGCCACAGATTCACCGAGTACGGCCCTGGGCTGCGATTCATCTCCTTTGAGCACGGAGGACAGGACACCAAGGGCTGGTATGGGTGGTATGGAGTGAGAGTCACCGGAAGCGCTGTTACCTTACAGCCCGTCATGGCCAGAAACCTACTGACGAATCCCAGTGGAGAAGGTATGAAGTCTGATTGTACGTTAGAGACCCTACATCAGGGATTCTCAATCTCAACCACCGGTCCGGCGGAACATTACCGTGGCGATCCCTCTCTATAACCATTGATAGAGAGGGATGATGGAGTGACCAGCAACTATCGCTGCTGCTACTCAAAGATTTGCCATTTCAGATCATGACAAGTGACACTGACAAGCCAGTGGGCCAATTACATGAGTTATATTTCGTCGTTGTCGGTTGGAAACCTTGTATGTCCAAAACCGTTTGTTTTGTATTTATCATTTAAAAATTGATTTAAACTAGTGAAAACAGCCGATCTACAAGCACACAACGCCTCACACAACGCCTCGCACCGCGAGGCGTTGTGTGCTTGTAGATCTGCTGTTTTCACTACTTTTGTGCGACGGCCTTGTATGATGAAGCAGGGCTTTGCTTTGCGAAGAAATCTACAAATTTGAAACTTGGAAATACGAGGTTTCTGCTCGACAGTGACGATTTACTTTGTTGGCCGTCCAGGCCCCAAAATGGTACGAAGGCCGACATTTTATTTTTATTTTTTTCCTAATGGCCGGCCTGGACCGGCCGGGAATGAACCGGCCGTTCGGGAGTTGTCCCGCTTTTCCCAATGGCCAGCACGTCCCTGGGCTAGTCCCTTGTCAGGTCCCCTGTAAACCCTCGAGACCGTCTTGTCTCCTTAAATGGGCCGGCCCCCTGTAAACCTTGGGGTGGCTTTGCCTACGTAGATGTGCCCCCTGTAAACCTTGGGGTGGCTTTGCCTACGTAGATGTGCCCCCTGTAAACCTTGGGGTGGCTTTGCCTACGTAGATGTGCCCCCTGTAAACCTTGGGGTGGCTTTGCCTACGTAGATGTGCCCCCTGTAAACCTTGGGGTGGCTTTGCCTACGTAGATGTGCCCCCTGTAAACCTTGGGGTGGCTTTGCCTACGTAGATGGCCCTGTAAACCTTCGGGCGGTTTGCCTAGGTAGATCCATGTATATGGAGATATGGGTATATTGGTTGGATTGGCGGTTCTACAAAAAACATGTTGATCCCTTTATGGAGAACACTAATGGCATCAGTAGGACTAAGTCAATGCGAGTCGGTGTGATTTTTAAAACGGACCATTATGGAGATCTCTGTATCTCTGTCCTTGTCCCCTTTTATGGGCGTATTGGTTCTATCGGCGGTTCTACTGAAAAAAATTATGTTTTGTTCAACTGTACATCATGCAAGTACAGTAACGGCAGGGGAAGTAGCTAAGAACGTAGGCAAATATCTGAGCTATCCGTGTGCGAAAGTTGGAGTCTGTAGAACCAACCATTGTGCTGCCTGTGAGACCCTATTCATGCAACTCTGGGCCCATCGGCCTCGGCTTCAATTAGTATTTGGGATGGGATGGGATGGGATCGTTGGGATACGCTTGTTTTGTAGTTCACCTTATGGGCAGTCCAAGGAAGGAGGCACCGCTTGCTCCACCCGCGCCCAGAGACGAGCACTTGTCTTCTGGTCTCAATCTCACTGAATCTCAAAAACACTGTGACATATACATACATACATACATACCTGTCTTTTAGAAATGATACATGCCCATAATACAAGACTGATACCACTATGAGAGTGCATTTCCATCCCAGAGAAGCTGGAGTCCTGGGAGCTGACGGCGAACGGGGGCAGACAGTGGAATGTGGAGGACCTGCCCGGAGACTGTGGTCATGATTTCCCTAATGATGGAGTGACCAAATACTTTGCCACGTCTTCTGAGTGAGTGTGTAGTGTGTTATTAGAATGCATGCTCATACTGTGTGTGTGTGTGTGTGTGTGTGTGTGTGTGTGTGTGTGTGTGTGTGTGTGTGTGTGTGTGTGTGTGTGCGTGTGCGTGTGGCCGTGTGCGGGTGCCTGCACGTGAAAACAGGCAGAGTGCAGAGAGGGGATACCATATTCGAACACTTGACATTACAACTACACCTGAGTCTGTATATGGTGTCCCGTGAATCCGCGATATAACTATTGTATCTGAGCCACGTCATTTGATACATGATTTGACTGGGGGGCATTTTTTAAACCCTTTAGGCCTATTTAGTACATTTTCTGTTTTTTGCTCTACATTAAATATATTTTTTGAAAATAGACGATCTACTGCACAAGATTTAAGTCTCTCTCCCTCTCTCTCCCTCTCTCTCTCTCTCTCTCTCTCTGTCCAAGGCTGTGTCTGAAGAGACAGGTGATTAATCTGCTGGCAGAGGGCTACTCTCCTAAAGATCTGGATGCCCAGCCCGCTGTAAATGTGGAAGACTGGTGAGAGAAATTCAGCAGGAAATATAAAATAGTTTATTATGAATCAAAATAGAAGACAAAAGGGTGTGATAAAGGGACAAAGGGGTGATAAGCCTGGGTTATTTGGTAAGCTGCCATATTTTCCCATGGGTAAGTGACCTCACAAAGTGACCAATGAATAATCATATTGACTCAACAAACAATTCATTTGTATTGCACAGCTATACAATAATAATAACATTAAATAATTAACATCTGAGCTCTGATTTGGGGGGGTCAATTATAACAACTCCTCCCCAGCAATCCTGTTGTCCCTTAAGCCCAAACCACACCAATGCAACTAGTCGCAGCTCCTTACATTGGTTGCATGGCAAATCATTGGTGTGGAGTGGGCTTTTAAATGCTGATGAAAAGTATCTCACCACTTAGATGGGTGAGCCACAAAGTCGCAAACGTGTTGGAGAACATTCTGGGAACCGCTGATGTACACACATGGCTCTGCTTGCTGATTCATTGTTCACTCATCCTACAGGTACAGTGGGAGGACAGACTGTGGCTGTGTCTATGATGTGACTGTCCGTCTGTTGGATAAGAACCAAAAAGTGCTGCAAGAGTTTAAGCCAGACCCAGTGACCCTGGACCCTGACAGTGACGACGGTTCATGGAAGCAGGTACACAAAGAGGGGCAGATCAAGGCACAGACACACAAAAAATATAAGTTGTTCAGCCTTGGCATGAAGCGTGTAATAAACTATGGTTACCTTGATGGCAGGTCTGACAGTCAACTGTGTCTTTGACCTCCAGGTGAGCCACAGATTCACCGAGTACGGCCCTGGGCTGCGATTCATCTCCTTTGAGCACGGAGGACACGACACCAAGGGCTGGTATGGGTGGTATGGAGTGAGAGTCACCGAAAGCGCTGTTACCTTACAGCCCGTCATGGCCAGAAACCTACTGACGAATCCCAGTGGAGAAGGTATGAAGTCTGATTGTACGTTAGAGACCCTACATCAGGGATTCTCAATCTCAACCACCGGTCCGGCGGAACATTACCGTGGCGATCTCGGTTCCGGTGGGCCCCTGATTCAGCCCGGGAAGAAGTTGGAGAGGCCCTCATTTCGCGCTATAGAGAGAGATCCCTCTCTATAACTATTGATAGAGAGGGATGATGGAGTGACCAGCAACTATCGCTGCTGCTACTCAAAGATTTGCCATTTCAGATCATGACAAGTGACACTGACAAGCCAGTGGGCCAATTACATGAGTTATATTTCGTCGTTGTCGGTTGGAAACCTTGTATGTCCAAAACCGTTTGTTTTGTATTTATCATTTAAAAATTGATTTAAACTAGTGAAAACAGCCGATCTACAAGCACACAACGCCTCGCACCGCGAGGCGTTGTGTGCTTGTAGATCTGCTGTTTTCACTACTTTTGTGCGACGGCCTTGTATGATGAAGCAGGGCTTTGCTTTGCGAAGAAATCTACAAATTTGAAACTTGGAAATACGAGGTTTCTGCTCGACAGTGACGATTTACTTTGTTGGCCGTCCAGGCCCCAAAATGGTACGAAGGCCGACATTTTATTTTTATTTTTTTCCTAATGGCCGGCCTGGACCGGCCGGGAATGAACCGGCCGTTCGGGAGTTGTCCCGCTTTTCCCAGTGGCCAGCACGTCCCTGGGCTAGTCCCTTGTCAGGTCCCCTGTAAACCCTCGAGACCGTCTTGTCTCCTTAAATGGGCCGGCCCCCTGTAAACCTTGGGGTGGCTTTGCCTACGTAGATGTGCCCCCTGTAAACCTTGGGGTGGCTTTGCCTACGTAGATGTGCCCCCTGTAAACCTTGGGGTGGCTTTGCCTACGTAGATGTGCCCCCTGTAAACCTTGGGGTGGCTTTGCCTACGTAGATGTGCCCCCTGTAAACCTTGGGGTGGCTTTGCCTACGTAGATGTGCCCCCTGTAAACCTTGGGGTGGCTTTGCCTACGTAGATGTGCCCCCTGTAAACCTTGGGGTGGCTTTGCCTACGTAGATGTGCCCCCTGTAAACCTTGGGGTGGCTTTGCCTACGTAGATGTGCCCCCTGTAAACCTTGGGGTGGCTTTGCCTACGTAGATGTGCCCCCTGTAAACCTTGGGGTGGCTTTGCCTACGTAGATGTGCCCCCTGTAAACCTTGGGGTGGCTTTGCCTACGTAGATGGCCCTGTAAACCTTCGGGCGGTTTGCCTAGGTAGATCCATGTATATGGAGATATGGGTATATTGGTTGGATTGGCGGTTCTACAAAAAACATGTTGATCCCTTTATGGAGAACACTAATGGCATCAGTAGGACTAAGTCAATGCGAGTCGGTGTGATTTTTAAAACGGACCATTATGGAGATCTCTGTATCTCTGTCCTTGTCCCCTTTTATGGGCGTATTGGTTCTATCGGCGGTTCTACTGAAAAAAATAATGTTTTGTTCAACTGTACATCATGCAAGTACAGTAACGGCAGGGGAAGTAGCTAAGAACGTAGGCAAATATCTGAGCTATCCGTGTGCGAAAGTTGGAGTCTGTAGAACCAACCATGTGCTGCCTGTGAGACCCTATTCATGCAACTCTGGGCCCATCGGCCTCGGCTTCAATTAGTATTTGGGATGGGATGGGATGGGATCGTTGGGATACGCTTGTTTTGTAGTTCACCTTATGGGCAGTCCAAGGAAGGAGGCACCGCTTGCTCCACCCGCGCCCAGAGACGAGCACTTGTCTTCTGGTCTCAATCTCACTGAATCTCAAAAACACTGTGACATATATATACATACATACATACATACATACCTGTGCTTTGGAAATGATACATGCCCATAATACAAGACTGATACCACTATGAGACTGTGCATTTCCATCCCAGAGAAGCTGGAGTCCTGGGAGCTGACGGCGAACGGGGGCAGACAGTGGAATGTGGAGGACCTGCCCGGAGACTGTGGTCATGATTTCCCTAATGATGGAGTGACCAAATACTTTGCCACGTCTACTGAGTGAGTGTGTAGTGTGTTATTAGAATGCATGCTCATACTGTGTGTGTGTGTGTGTGTGTGTGTGTGTGTGTGTGTGTGTGTGTGTGTGTGTGCGTGTGCGTGTGCATGTGCGTGTGGCCGTGTGCGTGTGGCCGTGTGCGGGTGCCTGCACGTGAAAACAGGCAGAGTGCAGAGAGGGGATACCATATTCGAACACTTGACATTACAACTACACCTGAGTCTGTATATGGTGTCCCGTGAATCCGCGATATAACTATTGTATCTGAGCCACGTCATTTGATACATGATTTGACTGGGGGGCATTTTTTAAACCCTTTACCCTTTATTTAGTACATTTTCTGTTTTTTGCTCTACATTAAATATATTTTTTTGAAAATAGACGATCTACTGCACAAGATTTAAGTCTCTCTCCCTCTCTCTCCCTCTCTCTCTCTCTCTCTGTCCAAGGCTGTGTCTGAAGAGACAGGTGATTGATCTGCTGGCAGAGGGCTACTCTCCTAAAGATCTGGATGCCCAGCCCGCTGTAAATGTGGAAGACTGGTGAGAGAAATTCAGCAGGAAATATAAAATAGTTTATTATGAATCAAAATAGAAGACAAAAGGGTGTGATAAAGGGACAAAGGGGTGATAAGCCTGGGTTATTTGGCAAGTTGCCATATTTTCCCATGGGGAAGTGACCTCACAAAGTGTACACCCATGGCTCTGCTTGATGATTCATTGTTCACTCATCCTACAGGTACAGTGGGAGGACAGATTGTGGCTGTGTCTATGTAGTGACTGTCCGTCTGTTGGATAAGAACCAAAAAGTGCTGCAAGAGTTTAAGCCACACCCAGTGACCCTGGACCCTGACAGTGACGACGGTTCATGGAAGCAGGTACACAGAGAGGGGCAGATCAAGGCACAGACACACAAAAAATATAAGTTGTTCAGCCTTGGCATGAAGCGTGTAATAAACTATGGTTACCTTGATGGCAGGTCTGACAGTCAACTGTGTCTTTGACCTCCAGGTGAGCCACAGATTCACAGAGTACGGCCCTGGGCTGCGATTCATCTCCTTTGAGCACGGAGGACACGACACCAAGGGCTGGTATGGGTGGTATGGAGTGAGAGTCACCGGAAGCGCTGTTACCTTAATTTGAGCTTTGATATTGAAGGAGGATAAATGCAGGGGGGTCCAGGTTATACTGTAGAACACAGAGGGGAGTTTAGTTGTGGAGGAAGGTGGAGGGATGATGCGGTTAGAATGAAGAGGTTGCTAATGGACACAAGCTTAAAGGAATATTTCACTTTCAAAAATACTTTTCTTCATTTAAAGTTTTGTTGACATCAACCATATCTTATCAAATATGGATGAAGTATTCATCGTCATGTCATATAAAAAGTTTGAATATGATGTATTGCAGTACTGTATAGGAATATATTGGCATCCTATTTTGAGTAGAATAATGGCAATATCTGTTAGCATAGATCGTCAACGATTCTCATATAAAATATACTTACAGATTGTGCTATTGGGGCTGTTTTGGGTGATATATTTGATAAACATTGATAACCTGATTAAGACCAAATATCCGAAACGTTGGTAATTTATAAATAAAAAAATCAAACCTCGGTTCGAAGCGGTGAACTTTTATTCTATGTGTTCTAGAGTTATGAACTCTGTGATCTATACATTCTTTATATTCTGAATGAATGAATGATTTTATCTGGAGGGCCGAATTGTCATGTGAAGCTTGACCAATCCTCAAAGTATCCAATCATCAGACCGGGAGGGACACTACACACATATTCTGGACGTACGGGACAGATAAAACCTGTTCATTCTGGACTGAAATGACCATATATGGTCATGAGGTGACAGACATTTTGTTTTTGATAAAACCTATTCATTCTGAACTGAAATGACCATTATGGACATGGGACACACATTTTGTTTTTGATAAAACCTGTTCATTCTGGACTGAAATGACCATATATGGACATGGGACACACAAAGCCACTCCTTGGAAGCGGCTTTCACCGCTTCAAAAAAGTGTTTTGCATTGTGGCTGTGAGTTGTGCTATCACGTGTTCTTTTCTACAGGTCATGAAACAGAACATTTCTGACCTGAGTTTCATTGATATGCCATATCTGGTCAAATATGAAACCAATCATGAGGACATACTGGTATATTATACCAGTAAGAGGCCTAAGGGCGAGGTCACACAGGATGGAATTCCTTTGCAAGTGTGACTCGAGTTGTGGTTGGACAAAAATGTGGACAAAATATTTTCCCAAATATGGATATGACTGACGTCTGACATCATTGATGTCTTATGTTATAGACCAAATGAGACTCCCACAATATGTCCATATATGGGTATTCCAAGCTATGTGCTTAATTTTGATGACATCAGGGATCTACATAATGGCCATACATGGGACGGAATGTGATGTCACAACAATTTGATGTCATAGGTCAGCTATAGACATACTGTATGGAGATGAGGGATCAATAGACATTGAAGCGTTACTCACTCATAGACGTACGGGCAAGATGTGACGGTTTTCATAGTTAACTGCTACCCACGGTCGCAATAAGGATACCAGTTATCTTATTTTTGTTGTGTTGTTCCACATTATGACCTTATGTCCTATCTGGACATATCTGAGCCCAACATTATTTGTGGAATACAGATCAAATCTATGGCATATCTAGATGTGTCACAAATACAGTCTACAATCTACAGTGCAGGCCTGTCGTGACTGTGTGTGTGCGCGCGCGCGCGTGTTTGTGTGTGTGTGTGTGTGTGTGTGTGTGTGTGTGTGTGTGTGTGTGTGTCAGTGCGTGTGTGTGCGCGCGTGCGAGTGTGCGTGCATGCGTGCAGGAGGAAGCAGAGAGAGAGAGAGCGACAGATAGATAGATAGATAGATACTATTTCTATAGATAGATAGATAGATAGATAGAGTACTATTTCTACTACTACTACTAGACCTACTACAGCCAATAATACTATTAATAACAATAATAATGATAATAATGAAGATGATGATGATAAATAGTTGGTAATAGGCAACACATTATTGAAGGCCAGTATATCCAGCCTTACAACCCAGATAACATCAGACACCATGACAACATAACAAGACAGGAGTGATATCATAATTCCTTGGCCCTTGGCCATAAAAAAAGGCCTCATTGGCTAAGGCTTAGCCAATCATGTCATTCGAGTTTGCCTGTGTCCTGTTAGTCCCAATGTTTTAAACCCTGTGTTTGAGTGTTCCTTGTCAGATTGTATCATGTTATCCTGTGTGTCATGATGTGTGCTTACCCACCTGATCTTGAATAGTTTTCATGAATGCAAACCCTACTCTAACTTTTTTTTATTTGCCAATATTATATGTCTCATGGACACACAAAAGTAGGTGTGGCCTATTTTATGGCCAAGGAGTCATTTTAACTGAAAACTATGGTTGGAATGGATTCAGCAGCCCAAAAATACCCAATTACACACCTCATACGTTCATATTGTCATTTTTTTTAGTTTTTCCCCCTTTAATCCCAGGCCCTCGGGATACCCACAAAGTATGTCAAGGGAGTTGGGTTTGACAAAGTTCAGAGGTGATATTAGACACCTTTATGAACACATTTGTGAAGAAAGCTAGTGATTTAGATTTAGTTCCCAGATTGGTCTAGCAATAGGCTAACTTTCCCTAACTAGTAGTGGAACATAAATGCTCTCATTTTTTTGGGATGTATATAAACTAATATTGTTACAAGGGGCTTAGCTCTAGACAACAATTATGCACAGGGAAAAAGTGGCCGTGCCTATTAAATGAATATAGATTCCACTCCTTGGGGTGTGTTTTTTTTGTCACAGTACATTTGCACAAACGTGAAATGTGTCCTCTGCATTTTACCCATAGGTGCCGTCACCATTTTCAAAGTAGTATTGCCATTGAGAGGGACTTAGGGTTAGTAGGCCTACAGGAAGTGTGTAACTCCTTTTCTGATCATTTACATTTTGCATGATTGAAATTATGATCTGATCATTTACATTGTTGCATCATTTAAATTCAAATGTCTTAAGAAACTCATCTTAGCCTTAGCGTAAGAGTAAGATTACGTTTTAGTTAATACACAAGATAATGACCAAGTGTCTCACTTAACTGTGTATTCCCCTCTCATTAAGTTTTAGTTTATACACAAGATAACGACCAAGTGTCTCACTTAACTGTGTATTCCCCTCCCATTACACTATGTGTTTAGCACAGAGGTCATCATGTCTGTACACAGACACAAATGTGTCCGTGGCCCAATTTGTTTATTTCCTTTCAATGAAAAATATACCGGTAGTCTATATAAATATTTTCTTTGGTGAGTACATAATTGTGTTGGGATGACTTGCTCATCATTATGTTGCAGGATATTTGTGGTACTGTATGGTAGCCTACTGTACATGATTGCATCTGATGAGAACAAGACAGCCAGAAGTAATATTTGATAATAGCCTTAATTCCCTGAAAATAGCAAAACGTGTGTTTAATCCTTTGTTGGAGAGACCTATTTTTTGGACAATGGATTCATATGGTGATCAGACAATGAAAAACTAAAGTCAATGGGACTGCAGTGAAAATCTTTTGCAGGGAAAGATCAAAAACAGATCTGTTCATAAGGATCTATTTGGGTTAGGGTTACAAAAGCAAAGGAGGGCAGCACTGGACAAGTAAAGCTTGATGAAAAAGATTTTCACCCTTGAGAGAAAGGGTTTTGAAAGTGTCCAAAAACATGCTGTAGTAATGCCCTTTATCATTATTTAAGTCATATGCTAACAGGAATCTGTCCGATTTACCATATTCCACCCTGATTGGCTAAGATTGGCTTCCAAAGTTTGCAGGATTGGTGCGTTTTGAACAAAATGCTTCAAATCATGAACACAGCATGCAATTTTGAAACTGTGCATGCACATTCCCACCAGGCCGAGGAAGAAATGTCACTTATAAATGTCAACTCAGACTCATGGTGGCGCTATAACAGGCCGATTTGTTCAGTCTAACAGTTGGGAGGGAGCCGGAGCTAAACGAAATGCATGCGTGCACGCGACAAGCTGCGGTGCGGTGTCGCAAAGTGAGCTTGTAGGCCTATATTTGCTATTTTTCTGTATCAATGAAACAGGAGATTTAGATATGTAAATGTAACCAATAACATATGCACTGTAGCCTAATCACTCTCAAAGCCGGACAATTAGGTTTCCGGACAGAGGTTGCACTGGGCGGAGGACAGCAGGCCAGGGTCAAAAACCGGACTGTCCGGCAAAAAAGCAGACGAATGGCCACCCTAACACACAGAGAGAGAGAGGATGGAATTGTCAAGTTACTTCTGGGGCTATCTAGACTGTAGATCAGCTGATTTCTGGGCTGTCACATGATCCACTGCAGCACATTATGGCAGCCCAGAGAGCAGAGAAGAGACTGGCGACTCATAGTTTAGGGAACAGCACCATCTAGTGGCTGAAAACGACAGGATGTATGTATCTTTGACAGGGAATGTGTGGTCAGCTGTTCCAGTGGGCTCTGAACCAGAAAACCACTGATGTATAGCAACACACACATACTGTACAAGTATACTGTATGTATGTACAGGTAAGCATTATGCTAGACTAGACAGCTCTTATGTAAATACAAGTTTATTAAAAGATGGACAAAAGAGAAACCATTACAAAGCTTTTCCCACCAGACCATACAACACTTCTAAGAACCCGTCCAACTGTGATTCTATTTGCACACATTTTGGCACAGAACCGGTTAATCTAGAGCCCGACCAATACAAGTTTGGCTGGTTACAGTATATCGGCAAGAGCTATGAGCTTTTAGATTGGCTATTTTCTAAACATTTTTAATAGAGCTTAAGAGGTTAAACATTAATTTGCTTATTGTATTGATGTACTACCTTACATATTATGATGTATTACCTTGCTTATTGTGTTGATGCATTACCTTGCTTATTGCAAGTCACTCTGGATCAAGAGCGTCTGCTAAATGCTTGCATTTTAAATTCGGTGTGTAATTTATATTTACTTATTTTTTACCTAATATTGGTCCAAACATCACCAATGGGTGGTCTAGGACTCTCTAAAATAGGTAGCTATCGCAACGGACCCAAAATTCTAGGCTCTAGTTTAAATAGGCATTCATTGTTTTTTTAGGCCCTGCGGTGGTGAAATTCCAATGTGTAGCTAGGGATCTGGTCAAAGCATAGACCTATTGAAACTTTTATCAGTATCATCATTTTACCTCATACGGATTACTGAATGTTACTGAACACTTTTCAGTAGTTCGACAGACTTTTTTCTGTGCGTCTGTGTTATTTGATTTCAGTCTCACGCACAGACGCATGCACACGCAGAGATGGGCACAAAATACAAAAAAATATTTGAAATACAAATTAAAAATACTAATGTGAAATAGGTTACCAGAATACGGTCAGGATAGCATCTTGGTGCCAGTATGTATTAGACTACGCTTTTTGTTTTTGTATTTTGCGCCCATCTCTGTCTCTCTCACACACACACACACACACACACACACACACACACACACACACACACACACACACACACACACACACACACACACACACACACACACACTCACACACACACACACACACCTCTTTCAGATATGACTGTAACTTAACTAACATCCTACTGCACATGCCATTGCTTTTCAGTTTTATGTACAGTACAAGTACTGTCAAATTGTCTAGCCATGGTCTCACAGCAAATGAACAACAGTGACGTCTCAATCTCTTCTTAAAGACAGGGTGCCGCGATATTTTCCCCCCTAAAACATGTTCGTCAGGTATTATGATTATACTTAGAGGATGCTTTTTAAATTAAGGGCACAAACTGTGTTTTTATGTGGCCACACCCACCAGTTCATTAAAGGAGTAGTTCACCCCCAAAATTACTTTTTTTCTATTGATTACTCATGCCATGGACAGTAGAGTTCAATAATATTTTTTGGTTTTTGTCACATTCCTAAGACAAAAATGTGATAACAATAAATTTACCCCCATTCATTCCGGATGGTGACCCGTTTCGAAACGGGTCACCATCCGGAATCAATGGTAAATTTACTCAAATCAAATTTTTGTCTTAGGAATGTGACAAAAACCAAAAAATATTATTGAACTCTACTCTCCATGGCATGAGTAATCAATAGAAAAAAAGTCATTTTGGGGGTGAACTACTCCTTTAAGTATACCCGTTTTTCATTAGCCACACCCACAGCTGTTGCTGAGTGGGGAAAAAAAGAGGAGGAGATGATTTTATGATGTGTTAAAGCAGTGTATTTCAATTGGGCATTTTGACTCCAAGGCAATAAGAGTATTGTTAACTCCATAGATACATACAAAACAGAAAAAGTACAAAACTATGGCACCACCTCTTTAAGGGTAAAAGAAAAATCTAAATAATAATGCACTTCTTGAAACAGATAAGGTCTCATTTTTCAAATACTAGAAAGACATTATGGAAAAAATAAAGACAAAGATAAACAAGTGCATGAAATGTTTGGAACGCAACATTAGTCAAGTACTGTACAAATGTTCAAAGCAGGCATTCATGGGAAAAAAATGCTCTTATTATAACAATACAAAATAAATATAGGCCCATGATAATAACTACCTATGTATATTCAAATAGACAACAAATTCCAATGGAGCTCGTCCACACCAAAGCAACGATTAAGAGACCTTTTAGAGTTTCCATAGCAATGGTATCACAGTCCCTCCGGGATATGGGATATGTGACAGTCCACATCAAGGCGACCAGCAGAGATCATTTTAAATTTTCAAAGCCCATCAAGCAGTGTGAATAGTTTTAATGTGGTTCTTTAAGGACCTGTGACGTTTGAACCATTTCTCACACTGGTCACAGAAGTAGTAGTTCTCTGCATGCATTATCTCGTGATCTCTGAGGCCTGCGTCAGTGCTGAACCGTTTCTCACACTGGTTACAGTGGTAGGGTTTTTCTCCTGTATGATGAATTCTCTGGTGACGGTTGAGATCAGTCATCTGTCTGAACTTTTCCCCACACTGGTCACAGTTGTAAGGCTTTTCTCCCGAATGAATCCTCTGGTGAAGTTTGAGAGCACCTTTTTGGCTGAACTTACTCCCACACTGCTGACAGTTGTAGGGTTTCTCTCCCGTATGAATTCTCTGGTGTTTTTTGAGATCACCTTTTTGGGTGAACTTCCTCCCACAATGCTCACAGTTGTAGGGTTTCTCTCCCGAATGAATCCTCTGGTGACATTTGAGAGCACCTTTTTGGCTGAACTTCCTCCCACAATGCACACAGTTGTAGGGCTGTTCTCCTGTATGAATTCTCTGGTGACGTTTGAGATAACATCCATGGCTGAATGTTTTGCCACACTGGTCACAAATATGTTTCTTCACCTGGGAAGGCAAGACATCTGGGATGGCGAATGAGAGGAGAAAAAGAGACCACAAAATGATTAGAAATAACACATGTTTTCTGTCACACCAAGCGCACGCACGCACGCACGCACACACACGCACACGCACACGCAGCGCAGATCAGATCAGATCACTCCGGTGCTTCTAGGGAAGAGACAGCAGGCCGCTAAAAGCGTTCCAGAGATTGGGAGGAGAACTTTGGTCCCCTCGAGACTAATATATTTTATATACACAGATTTAGAAATAAAAAATATCTTCCTGTAATGTCACTTTCTGTTTTTCCTGGTCGGTTTGATGCCAGTGCGAGATGCGCTGCCAGAGCAAATGGCAATCATGCGCATACATGGAGATCCCTGTCTGTAGAACCAGCCACACAAATACAGTATGGGCTGTCTTTGTCATCCGTCTTGGTCATATATGGATTCTGTTAGTGTGGTAAGTGGCCAATGTGGCCTCCATATATGTGCATTCCCATATGAAGTCCTGTTAGATATGGGCTTAATATTGATGACATCAGGGAACTCCAAAATGGATTCTGTTAGTGTGACATCACAGTGAAGCCAGAGCGTGATGTCAGAGCGGCAAACCCGCTCTGACATTTTTATGAAACAGACACTTTGCAGAAAGAGGATAATCCAAGCTTTCCTTACAGCTTCAATGTTGGTGAGTGTAACATTGATTAATACAATCAGATAGGACAATTCTGTTTGGATGTATGGGCTAGCTGTCAATGGTTGTTGTTGCTAGATTGAACTCTAGATTCAACACATAAAAATTAAATCTAGAGTTGCAAATTGCCGCTACGGGCACACAATTGACAAGTGCGTACGTTGCAATTGGTATTTGGAGGACAATATCTGAGGAATTAATTATTGGGTGATATAGATATATAGGCCTACACATGCAGTGCGGAGCATTTATTGCTGTGGAGTTCAGTCTGCTAACCCGTGCGTGGATAATCTGGATATAGTACCGAACTACCGATCTATGGTCCAGCTGAGTTATAAATAAAAATAAATAAGTAGATAATTGGAACCCTGAAAATCAATCAAATTACAATAATAAGAACTGTCTATCCATCATCCTGACATGTGTGTGAATGATATAACAGATAAGCAAGCTGTTGTTTTGCTTACTTAGCAAATGTCTCCTAGTTTCATTGTTGTATTGTCTTATGGTAGGCTACTTTAAAGAATGAGTACCGTTTTTATTCAATGTTTACTCATATGTTAATAGGATGTATTTGCACTGTATAAAATCTACTACTACCAGTATGGCAATAGTGTTGACAATTTTTTGTTCTGTAGCCCACCTGCTATTTACAGAGGCATATACAACTGCTACATGGCCTGTAGTCTACTGCAGTGGTTCTCAACCTTTTCAGGCCTCGACCCCCAAAATAATCATATCTTAACCACATTAAGTTAATCATCTGACCCCCAAAATAATTTGGGGACGCCCCTGGGGGTCCAGAACCACAGGTTGAGAACCAGTGGTCTACTGTATGCTGGATTGTTCCTTTAATATGCAACTCTCTGGTATAAAGCCAAAGGATTCTATGACTGCTATTATTATTTCCATAGTGTAGTAATGTGACTAAATCTTGTCCAGGCTAAAATCGCCTATGCTAATAATACTAATACTCCCTTCATTGTTCATTCTCTCTCCTGTTGGAACAGGACTAATGGACCTACAAAAGTAACAAACATCACATACCTGTTCTCTGTAGCCCTGAATACAGGACTCTCATATACATGAGAGTCCTGGTGCCGCCTCAACATGAGGAGTAGTGGGCAATCGAGCCCTTAACGGTTTGAGCTTGGAACGTCAGATTTCAAAAATAAAGTGCTTACCTAAGCCAACTTTGATAACAATTTGACGCCGCACAACGTTCATTACACGCCGCTACCGGATTTTTGAATAAAAAGCATTTTTGTCCGAAATTATTTTGCTTAACATAGGACGTCCGCCTCTAGTGGACAGTCGCGTCATCTCCGGTTGATCATTGTAGTGAACGGAGATGATGCGATGACGCGACTGTCCACTAGAGGCGGACGTCCTATGTTAAGCAAAATAATTTCGGACAAAAATGCGTTTTATTCAACAACCGGGGAGCGGCGTGTAATGAACGTTGTGCGGCGTCAAATCGTTAGCAAAGTTGGCTTGGGTAAGCAGTTTATTTTTGAAATCTGACGTTCCTAGCTCAAACCGTTAAGGGCTCGATTGCCCACTACTCCTCATGTTGAGGCGGCACCAGGACTCTCATGTATATGAGAGTCCTGTATTCAGGGCTACTGTTCTCTGCAACTTCAAATCGGGCTTCAGAATTGTTTCAAACAGTCTGTGTCCATGGTCGATCTGTCCCTCCTCTGACAATGATGACAGAGTTTTGGAGGCCATCGCCTTTCTTTTAAAAAGCACAAACAGCTCCTCTTCCGTCCGTTTGGACAGTTTATATTTGAGGCACGGTGTCACCAGCTGGGCTCTGAATCTGCTTAACATTTTATCAAGTAAAGTAAGGTAGTGTCTTAAATTATTGCTAGTCTACTCTGCTGCACCTTGAACAACACCTCCGAGGTAAACAAACTGTTGGAAAGTCCAAACTATAGTAGGCTCATGGCTGTCTTGTCAGCAGGCATGCGCAGATCTGGTTAATGAGAGCTAATAAGGCACACCTGCTAGTGTAATTATCTCTTTGAGAACCACTGGTTCTATGATAGCCTCCTGTAACGTGTGCTTAGACTGCCATCCTGTGGAATAAATTGACACTGCACTAATATGACAAGTGAACTCATAGCACTTGTCTGTAATACTTCTGTTCTTATTTTCTCCTTTCTCAAGTTATCTCAACCATTATAAAAGCTTTTAATATTGGACAGGTGTGCAGTGCACTCTGTTAACTGAATAATATAGATTCAGCTGGACATTCCTTGTGTCCTAATTGTAATCCGATACCTACCTCCCATTTCCTTTGTAGATTTCTCCTATTTCACTTTATTACTATAATTTATTTTTCCCTTATTTTAATTTTGAAACCTCATATTGCCAAAACTGTTACTTTTCAGGATTACTATTTATTTTTATATGTTTTTCTCCAAGTCATGACTTTTCAGGATTCTAATAGAAAAATAGCAAAAGTAGCAGATCTACAAACTCAAATTGGGTCACTTTGTGCTTGTAGATCTGCTCTCCAGGTTTTCTTTAGAATTATGTAGCCTACCACACTAATGTACTATGACACTATGGCACATTATGAGTCCACCAGTAGCCTACAGTGGTTCTCGTTTCATTTGCAAGGACCCCCATAACTCTCAGAGTAGCAGATCTGGTCATTCAGGACTCTCTTTGAGTTTCTGGTAAAATTTTAATTTTGACAAAAATGTCTACCACAGGCAAACATGGAAATGACCCCTGGCCAGGGAACATACTGCAGCAACATAGCATTTAAATTTCACATTTATGTTATTTTGTTCATTCAGTTTCAAGGATTCCAATGGGGGATTCAACCAGTAAGTGTCCTATAGCTATGAGACTCCAGGGTCTAAAGGTCTCAATGGAAGAGTGGGGAGTCAGCATCCACTGCAGATGTACTACTACTATTATATTGTATGAACATACTGTACTGTCTACTCTACCATTGACTACTATATAGCTAGAAATTAAAGTGCTGGAGTTCAAAATGTGATCCAATAAACCAGTGGTTCTCAAACATCTTTGGCTCAGGGCATCGCTGTAAACGTTTTTAATCCACAGCCCCCCTGAATGACATTGCTACTTTACAGCACCTTACATTTATGCCAAAAATGTAAATATTTTCCCCTAAGATACAGTATGTCACGAGGAAAACTTAATAGACTATCTGTTTCCATTAGAACAGATTGAAAACATTATTTTATATTTGGCGTTAAACCCCAACATTCCTATTCTGGGGCGTACATTCACCAAAAATAGAAGATCTACACGGTTACAACGAGCTTGTAGATCAGCTATTTTTGGTGAAGAGACTTTGTTTAGTCTGAAAAAGATTACACCAAGTATAGTACAACTCAGGTCTGTTTGGTCTAGAGGGTGTAAGTGGTAAAAGTGAAGTGATGTTAATCGATTACAAACACTCTTTGAGAACCTCTGCAATAAACAACATGACAACATGAATGAGAGCAAATTCCTGAAACCAGAGAACAGAAACAAACGGTTCTGTTCTATTTTTTATTTATTAAAGCATTGGTTCTCCTTCTCCATTTAAGCATGCTTGCTTTACGCAACAACAAAAAATCATTCTTGAGGAACGTCACGGTTTCTAACTTGATATAAACCTCTAGCATCACTTGACCATCTCTCTATCTCGCCACTAAAGATTCAGCCCTTTCACACATGACACTAAAGTATAATATATGCCACCACATTGCCTGCAAAACTTGAATACTGAAGGGGGCTTATGTCATGTACAGTATAGGATACTATGCATCTTCACTTTACTGACTCAAAATGCACACTAGTCAACTCTCCTCTTATTGTTTATTTTGATCTCGCACAGGGCTGTCACGATCAAGACATTTCACAATTAATCATCACACAACTAAGGACGATTTCAGCCATCTTCATATAATTGATCCTTAATGATGAGGATAATCTGGTCCAATGTTTTGTGGACAGTACGGAAACCCGCCTACCAGTGACTTTATCAAATTTCAAATGTTATTTTTTTTTTCTTTTTCTATTAAGCTGAAGTTGAATTCCTCATCGATGATGTCACTGGTAGACGGGTTTCTGTCCACAAAAATGGTACAATAATAATGAGCATTAAGGACCAATTATATGAAGATAGGCTGAATGTGGATGAAGTCATGCATCCTGAAACGATTTGTTTTTGCCATTGAACACTGGAACATGAAAATAAAAATTGCATTTCTGATCGGCTTTTAGGATTTGTAAACAAACAAAAAAACTCACTTTGGTGAGCTTGTAGATCAGCTATTTTCGAAACAGGCACAAGACAAGTTCTGATGATATCACATTTTTGATTGATTCTGATGTGTTGGCCCAACATTTTCTAATAAAAAAAAAAGAAAAAGGCTTCTACTTGAGAACTTGTAAGCAAAGTAATAAGTAAATAAAGTATAATTTTGAGAACATTTGAATTGTTTTGCCTATAACAAAATGCCTAAATCAGGGATGACAGGTTGAAAGTGGTTCAAATTGTGACTCATTGGCTGAATAATAATTGTTGAGACTGCAGCCAGTGGGTCTAGCTCAGTGCACATGGAGAGACTAACATGTGTCTGAAAACTGTTCTTACACAACTCCCAACAGAAGAGCTTCCCTCCAGTGTGAATTCTCTCTAGTTGTTCACTTCTTTAAATGCGTCATATCGGTTTGGAACGCTTTGTTCAAGTGTGAATGGCTTTAATGTGGTTCTTTAAGGACCTCTGACGTTTGAACCATTTCTCACACTGGTCACAGAAGTAGTAGTTCTCTGCATGCATTATCTCGTGATCTCTGAGGCCTGCGTCAGTGCTGAACCATTTCTCACACTGGTCACAGTGGTAGGGTTTTTCTCCTGTATGAATTCTCTGGTGCCGTTGGAGATCACGTTTTTGGCTGAACTTACTCCCACAATGCTCACAGTGGTAGGGCTGTTCTCCTGTATGCATTCTCTGGTGCTGTTTGAGATTACTTCCATAGCTGAATGTTTTGCCACACTGGTCACAGTTGTAGGGCTTCTCTCCTGTATGAATTCTCTGGTGACATTTGAGACTACTTCCATGGCTGAATGTTTTGCCACACTGCTCACAGTTGTAGGGCTTCTCTCCTGTATGAATCCTCTGGTGCCGTTGGAGATCACATTTTTGGCTGAACTTCCTCCCACAATGCTCACAGTTGTAGGGCTTCTCTCCTGTATGAATTCTCTGGTGTTGTTTGAGATGACTTCCATGGCTGAATGTTTTGCCACACTGGTCACAAATATGTTTCTTCACTTGGGAGGGCAAGACATCTGGGATGGAGAATGAGAGGAGAAAAAGAGACCACAAAATGATTAGAAATAACACGTGTTTTCTGTCACACCAAGCAACAAAAAAAAAAGACACACACATTTTAAATATTGATTTGATGCTCATATTAACCATAGGAAGTTTGTTTACATGCATGCCATAAATTCCATAGGGATAGATCACACATGGTATTATGACATCATCAACTTGACAGGCATTTCCCATATTGAGTGAAAGATTAGCTATTTCTAGAAGACATACAATATTTCAGGTGTTTTTCATTTTACATTGTAGTTATATTAAGGCATATTTGTCCTATTAGCCAGGGATGCCTTTAAAAAATGCATCAGGGATGCTCGTTGGAAATCACTCAATGGTCCTGCGTACCACCCGTTTCTAAACTAGTAAGACACCTCAGGGCGACAAGCGACCTCGCCCCATAACCCAGTTCGCAAATACCGCCATCTTGGATATTTCGCGTTGCATTGTGGGTAAGCGCAAAGCTATCTGGGAGTAAATGGGTCCATGAGCGTCTCAGCTGCTTGGGATATGCTTTGAGTGTACGCGTCTTTGCTCTCTACGTGCCGATTATTAAACTGTTTAATGTTATAGCGCTGCACTTCTTCCACTTTATCACAGATGCAATCTGTTACTGTTTTTATAATTAACTAAATAATGTCTATATTAATCTACTCGTGCAGACTCAGAGGGCTTGCCAAAAAATAAAATGAATTAAGTGGGCGCAGGGGAACTGCTTGCGCGATGCGGTCGCACAGTAGCCTACCAATTCATATATGATTTGGGCTTTTACATCTCATTCAACCTTAATATGCAAACATGTTTTGTTTTGTTAAGACCATAGCTGGTGCAATAATCCAGCCCCTCTTTGACTACGGAGTCCACGTATGGTATCGTGACGCCCCACAAGCCCTTAAAACTAAACTCCAAACAGCCCAAAATAAACTAATTAGGGTCCTGCTTAACCTTCCCTATCAGACTCACCTCACCGCTACTCACCAGTTAAGAGTGGGGTGGCTCAGAGTAGATGACAGAGTACAGCAACTTGCAATGGGCCTGGTGTACAAGATACACTACACCACTATGATACCCAAGTACCTGTCAAAATACTTTATAAACGTTAAGGATGTCCATAATTACAACACCAGAGGCAGTGCCACAGATCACGTTCAACCCAGAGTCAACTCAAAGAAAGGGTCGAACTCGTTCTTCTGCTATACCACAAAAATGTGGAATGCCTTACCGAAGGCCATAAAGGAGTGTGGATCACTAGCATCCTTTAAAATTGCCCTGAAAAACCACTTACAGGCAGCAGCCGTTCGCAACTGGTAAAAAACCTAGCCCAACCCTACCCTCCCTGCCCCTTCCTTGTATATACTTGTATACTTGTATATTCCTTGTATATACTTACTGTTTGTTTAGATTTACTGTATATTCCTTGTATATACTTACTGTTTGTTTAGATTTACTGTTTTCTTTTCTTTTTTTCCCCCCTTTTCTTTACATATCTACTGCATAGTACTGTGTTCTATTTGTCTGTCATTCAATGTTATATGAGATACTTAAATGGTTTCCTGTTGAAATAAGCTTAGTCTTTTCATGGATCTCCTTTTAGTAGACCTTGTACCAGTGAACTGTACCGTCATGAATCTGTACATTTTCCTATGCAAACTTCTAATAAAGCCTTCAATCAATCAATCAATCAATGTTATGTCATGATGGTGCAAGCAACTTGCCTGCATCGTCACCAACTTTCACCACTTTTCTTGGCACTTAATCCATCCATTGCTGTGATCAGACAGTCACTGTTCTTTGCTCGTATCCAAGTGATTCCACGACCCATAGAAGTTTGTATCCCTGTTTTATTATCCTCAACCGGCTCCGGCTTGGTTCAGATCACGCCCGGTTCTGTTTGTCATAACAGTAAACCTAAACCCCGACTCCAAGCGAACCAAGAAGTCCCGTACACCGCGCTGATAAACTGGAGAAAATGTGCTTTGAGCCTTCGCCGTACGACGGTGTTTCTGCATATCTAAATGGCAGATATACAAGCTCTCAACCTGGCGAGTTGAGACGTGTTGTGAGCCTGTAGCTCTGATATTTTCAGCGCGCAACACCATCGTACGACAAATAGGCTGATCTATAACAGCAGCAGCAGCAAGCTGTCAGGAACCAAAGCAGGGACAGAGTCGAGTCCGAGCACGATACAAACTTTAAATGATTATGAATTTTTAATGGTTGTTCTACTTTATCGAAATAATAATAATAATAACAATTATAGGCTTAAATTATAAAATAGCCTAATAACAGCATTTTCCCAGGCGGCCACATAGCCGGTGGTCTTTATAATTAAGAGCCAATTAAATTTAACAGTCAATGGCACATATGCCTATTTATTGCAGCAAACGTGATTTGATTCTTATTAATAGACTTAATATTTATTTGTTTGTTTGTTTGTTTTTATCCCACGATTTTGTAACCCATGTTCGGTGTCAATTAATTATATTATCTAATGTAATCCTGGGCGCTACACTCCCTCTGCCAACCTGGAGACAATAACGGACTATTAGACTTACTTCTATAGCACTTTGTAACGACTGTGGATAGCATGACGTCTTCCCAGCCGTTTCGGAGGGTATCAGGATCGGGAAGACAAATTATACCCCCATCTAAAATTAGTTTGGACCTCCTCTGGTCCTCTATTTCTGTAATCTGTAGCGTATTGTTTTGGTGGTTGCAGATTTAAAATACTTGCTGCACGGCAACAGGCAACTAAATCCTTCTTTAATGCATTTGACACAACATTGTCACGGTCTAATAAATAGCGTCTTAGATGAGGAACATTTAAATTACTATATTGTTCATCTGCGTCCGTCATCCTCCAAGTCTATCATCAAACCCAATAGCGGCTCTGAGATGCGCCCCCTAGAGTTGGATGCGCATGGACCCAAACAATCCCAGAGACCTTTGCGAATACCCGGAATGCATTGCACCATATCCAAGATGGCGGTATTTGCGTACTGGGTTATGTCTTGGCCATCTGGCCAGTGATGTATATGGGATTGAGATCCATGTACTGTATATGGAGATATGCTGTGAGAGCCCAAACATGCGTACTCAGTTATTCGTTATGTGAAAAGTCCTATGATGTCTGTGACATCTGACATCATACCCTTTTATGCCCATACATGGATATTCCTGTCCGTAGAACCAGCCACACAGATGTGGGCTGTCTTGGCCTATATGGATTATGTTAGTGTGGTATGTGGCCTCCATATATGGGCATTCCCATATGAAGTCCTGTTACATGGGCTTAATATTGACGACATCAGGGAACACCATGTCAGGACATAAAAAGGGATTCTGTTAGTGTGACATTACAGTGAACATTACATTCTGTTAGAGTCGTTCCCCTGACATTACAGTGATGTCAGAGCGTCAAAAACCCATAGACCGTAAAAAAAGTGTACGTGTCCGGATGGACTGAGTCAGCATGTGCCGTTTCAGATACTAAACTGCGACCTTCGGTTCCAATTTTACATAATGCAGGAGGCAGCAGGATGTTGTGTTATTGAAAACAAGCATTTCCAAACTCCAACCACTCGGAAAAAGAATCACCTGCACAGAATTTTTTTGACAGAAAGTAGCTCATAACATGTTACGGGTGGATTTTTATGAAACAAACACTTTGCAGATAGAGGACAATTCAAGCTTTCCTTACAGCTGTAATGTTGGTGAGTTTAACATTGTTTAATACAATCAGATAGGACATTTCTGTTTGGATGTATGGGCTAGCTGTCAATGGTTGATGTTGCTATATTGAACTCTAGATTCAACACATAAAAATTTAATCTAGAGTTGCAAATTGCCACTAGGGGCACACAATTGACAATTGCGGACATTGCACTTGGTGTTTGGAGGACAATTATCTGAGGAATTCATTATTGGGTGAGTACCGAACTACCGATCTATGGCCCATGCTCAGTCTTTTATGTGAGTTCTAAAAAAAAAGTAGATAATTGGAACCCTGAAAATCGATGAAATTACAATAATAAGAACTGTATATCCATCACTCTGACATGTGTGTGAATAACAGAACAAGCTGTTGTTTTGCCTACTTTACAACTGTCTCCTAGTTTAATTGTTGTATTGTCTTATGGTAGGCTACTTTAAAGATTGAGTACCGTTTTTGTTCAATGTTTAATCATAATGTTTATAGGATGATGTATTTGCACTGTATAAAATATTGTTGACAATGTGTTGTTCTGTAGCCTACCTGCTATTTACACAGGCCTAACAACTGCTACATGACCTGTAGTCTACTGTATGCAGGACTGTTCCTTCAATATGCAACTCTCTGGTATAAAGGATTCTCTAACTGCTATTATTATTTCCATAGTGTAGCAATGTGACTAAATCTTGTCCAGGCTAAAATCGCCTATGCTAATAATACTAATACTCCCTTTATTGTTCATTCTCTCTCCTGTTGGAACAGGACCTAATGGACCTACAAAACAAACATCACATACCTGTTCTCTGTAACTTCAATTCAGGCTTCAGAATTGTTTCCAACAGTCTGTGTCCATGGTCGATCTGTCCCTCCTCTGACAATGATGACAGAGTTTTGGAGGCCATTGCCTTTCTTTTAAAAAGCACAAACAGCTCCTCTTCCGTCCATTTGGACAGTTTATATTTGAGGCACGGTGTCACCAGCTGGGCTCTGAATCTGCTTAACATGTTATCGGGTACAGCAAGGTAATGTCTTGACAAATTATTGCTAGTCTACTCTGCTGCACCTTGAACAACACCTCTTAGACAAACTGTTGGAAAGTCCAAACTATACTAGGCTCATGGCTGTCTTGTCAGCAGGCATGCGCAGATCTGGTTAATGAGAGCTAATAAGACACACCTGCTAGTGTAATTATCAGCAGTAGACTCACTCAGCTGTGTTATCCAGTCACTGGTTCTATGATAACCTCCTGTAACGTGTGCTTAGACTGCCATCCTGTGGAATAAATTGACACTGCACTAATATGACAAGTGAACTCATAGCACTTTGTCTGTAATATTTCTGTTCTTATTTTCTCCTTTCTAGCCTATTATAAAAGCTTTTCCTTTAATATTGGACAGGTGTGCAGTGTGTGTGTGTGTGTGTGTGTGTGTGTGTGTGTGTGTGTGTGTGTGTGTGTGTGTGTGTGTGTGTGCTCTGTTAACTGAATAATATATTCAGTTGGACATTCCTTTCTTGTGTCCTAATCGTAATAAACTAAGCCCATACTTACCTCCCATTTTCCTTTACTATTATTTATTTTTCCCTTGTTATAGATTTTTTTAAGACTACTTTTTTATGTTGTCCTCTTTTGTTACAGATAATTCCCTATGCAAAGTAGTGTGTTCTATCCATCCATCTTTCAATGTTATATGAGATACATAAAGTGGTTCATGTGTAAATAAGCCAAAAAGCTTAGGCTACTAGGATCTAATTTTATTTGACCTTGTACCAGTGATTTGTACTGTCATGAAACTGTACTTTTTCCTATGCAAACTTCTAATAAATTCTTCAATCAATCAATCAATCAATCAATCAATCCTGACAGGAACACTCATAATAAAAATAATTTGGTCATTTTGACGTCATCATATTGTGCATATCGTCTGTCGGGTGGAAACCTCATGTTTTAAAAAAATTACCTTTCAGGATTTGTATTTATTTTTTTCCAAGTCATGACTTTTCAGGATTTTAACAGAAAAATTGCAAAAGTAGCAGATCTACGAACTCAAATTGGGTCACTTTGTGCGTCCACCAGTACAGTGGTTCTCGTTTTATTTGCAAGGACCCCAGTAACTCTAAAGCTCTGTCCACACCGGCGAATTAGCGAAAGCGACGTGAATAAGCGAACCAAAAAGGCGAAGAATTCGCCATTCGCCCTTTTCCATACACACCAAAAAGCGACGCGAATATGCGTATAATATTCGCTTAATTCGTCTAAAAACGAGGGGGCGATATCTGCCTGCATAGCCACAGGAGAAAGGAGAAGAAAGGAGAGAGAGGAGAGGAGAGAGGAGAACGGAGACAGGGAAACAAATAAAACAATGGAAACTATATCCTCAAGTGATGATGAGACCTGGCCGTGGTTGTTAGCCTATTAAATAAGAAAAAGAACAGAAGAGACAAGTGACAACACGCGTTCTCCGTTCCCCCTCCCCTCAGCTCCGGCCGGGGGCAGAGTAGACACTAGACAGGGTCGGTCAGTGTTTTATCATGTCAATCATTATGTGTATTACCCGAGAGGACCCAAGAGGACCCGTACTGTGTGTGTACTTTCTGCTTTTTATGCAAACTGTAAAGCAATCAATCAATGTGTGTGTGTGCGCGCACGCTGTTTAACGTGTGTGCTGTGTTTAGGCTGGCCTGACCTAGGATCATGGTCTGTTAGCCGTGAGGCAGCGAGATGAATGGCTGTGTAAGGCGCTCTACAGACGGACAGCGGTTGCCGCCGGGGCTCCCGCTTGGATCTGCAGGGACCGCACCGCGGTGATACACAAACACACTCACTCTGCGAGTAAACGCTGCGCGGTATTTCACAAAGATGAACACAATCCATCTCTCGCCGCCCGCGTACGCATGCACAAACGAGCACGCTCGCGGGGATTTTCACGGGACTGCGCCCGCTCTCCTCGCCGCCCCAAAACTTCGCTGCGCGGCTGAAAAAGCCGCCCGCCTCCCATTGAAAATGAATTACTAGCAGGCGGTGACCGCGTACCGTGTGCAATCCCCTTAACAGTGAGATGATAATGCTGGTCTAGGATCAGTTTAACAGCAGGGGGAAAAGATATTGGTGCGTGGGTCAGTGACGTGACGCCCCAAAAAATGTGTTTTTAAAAAAACTTTAAATTGCAGGCATAAAAGTTATTTACTTTTGTTCTACTCACTCTCAACCTTATGGAAATACATTTTGTTTTTAGATATTTTATTGGAATCAGACTTTATTCAGCAGTTTGTTGTACTTGTGCCTAAAATCGTCATATGGTGTGACATGAAAATAATTGTTCATAAAATGAAAATGGAGTACATCTTTCTTAAGTTACTCACTTTATCAAAGTCCTTTATCATAACTAACCAGTGATCCACTATAGTTTTTTGAAAATTAATTATATCTGTATATTTTTTTCATAATCGACACTCTGTGTGAGGCCCATGTTCATGATCTTACAACATATCTTAAATGTATTCTGTCAAAACTTTCTCTAAAATTACACAAATATTTGTGACTCTTCCTGATAATATTCTCTATGTAATCCATAAACATTTTTTTGGTTTAATCATTAATAAAGGTATGATTTCTCACTATTTGGAATGTCACACCAAATGATTTAGTGTCACACCGTATGATCATATCTTCATGTGTCAAAGCAAACTGTGTTTTAACCTACCTATTAGTGAGTACTGAACTTTACTGATTGATTAAACAATTACCCAGGATAACATGGCCTTAATATTTCTGAACAGGATATTATTGTAGGGCTTTAACATGGGATAAGAAAGAATTGTAGTAGTAGATGGATGAT
This sequence comes from Nannobrachium achirus, assembly GCF_963921795.1. Classification (NCBI taxonomy): domain Eukaryota; kingdom Metazoa; phylum Chordata; class Actinopteri; order Myctophiformes; family Myctophidae; genus Nannobrachium; species Nannobrachium achirus. The sequence continues at coordinate 58,955,740 of NC_137817.1, read as the reverse complement.
GAGGATGTGCACAGGAATGCTACGCACACCTAAGTCTTCTGCCGGCCCACGGCAGAAGGATCCTAAAGGGACAATAAGGCGCATAGCCACACTTGGAGCCAAGGCATTGAAGGCAACATTTTATTAACACCAATTAGTGGAAACAGAACTCAGCATTCAGGTAAATTGCTTTTTTCCGAAGTCTCCTGAACTTGAACACAGCATTTTTTTGTGTTGAACAAATGTAATTAGGAATATGACATTACACCACATCTCCACTAGCTAAAGAGTGCTGGGTTGCGCAACTCCGAAAATAGCTGATCTACAAGCTCTCGCAGCACAACGTGTTGAGAGCTTGTAGATCAGCTATTTTCGCTAGTTTTGTCTCGGGTCCTACCTTAACACTGTCCACTGTCCAGTCCAGTGAGTGAAAGTACAAAAGTATTAGATCAGATTAGATTATACATTTAGACTGTATTGTACATCAGCCAGTCGTATTTGGTGAGGGTAGCAAACCGGCTGCCTTGTTGCGGTTCTGCTATGCCACAGACAACCTCCTGCTCTTCGTAGAAAATGCAGTCTCGCCCCTTTGGCTCCTCTCTCCTTGCTGGGTCATTGTTTAGTTTCTCCCTGTACTTTCTCGTTCTCTCAGCACTTGTCATTTTCCAGCTGACAAAAGAAAATGGAATGTATAGTTTAAGACAAAGAGAAAATATTGTTTAGATTGAAACAATATGTTAAGGTTTCTGTGAAGGGGTTTCTGCTCTGTCTGATGAATTTGAAGTATCACTGAATGAAGCTAAATTACATTTTATGTAAAAATGTTTAAAACAAATGTTTAAATGTACAAAAGAAACATGGAACTTTGTTATTTGTTGTTATATCTGTAGTTAAATACAGTATAAATCATATGGTGTGACAGTCAAGTCATATGGTGTGACAAGCAGACATGTCACACCATATGATTAAGTGTCACACCATATTACTGTTTTCTCCATTTAGGTTTACCTTGAGGCTACTATGTACACATTAGCATGCTAACAGCATGCTAGCTATAACAAAGCAGCCTAGATCTACATGGAAATATGACCAAAACTTCAAATAACTTAAGCTTTTTTTAAAGAAAAGGTGTCACACCAAAAGACATCCAGAATGGTGAGTTTGTCAACGTTTCAACAAGATGGCATTTCATGAAAATGTTAAAATCATAACTCACCTCAGACACCTGTCTTGCAGTTGTGCTGGGAGTGCTGAATAGCCTTACAGAAGAAGGACCTCTCTAGCCAATAGGTGTCCAAATAATTGCCTGTTTAATTTTTCCAAACTAGTGTCACACCAAATGATTTTGGGTTGGGGGACAAAATGTTTTTGATCAGAAATGACTGAAAACATTATGCTTTGACTTTGAAAAGATATAGGCTCAAAATAGATTTTTTTTTTTAGCCTAAATTCATTTTCAAATGATTTTTAGCAATTCTTTTTCTTAGTTTTATTCAAGTTCCCACTTTGAGAAACAAGGTCAGGACAGTCACACCATATGAGTTTTGCCATGTTTGGTTGAAGATTCTGAAGAAATGAGGAATGAAATGTTTTAATCTTGAGTAAGTTCACATAAAGCTTAAGGTCCTGCACAATATTCAGAAGGTTTTTGACAAATATATTTTTTATTTATACATGTTTGACACCGAGGACAGCAAAAACGTTACGTCACGTCACCCACCCGCGTGCGTAATGCATGCGTGATGCGTAGCCTGCTGCCAGGATGATGAGATAGCAGCCGCGACCGCGTACAAGTTAAACCATGACTTACCTCTCTGTAGTTAGAAAATAGCCTAAAAGTATTCCTTTTAATCTCTGGCTTTTGTTTCGATCTTAATATTATAGATTCCTTGGTAGCCTTCTTCTGCCTGTCAATCAGTTAACAGCGCACACTGCACGGCTGCAGTGAAAGAGGGTTTTAATAATGATTAAATGGTCGGGTCTCTCGGAAATAAAAGGATCTCGGTCTGTAAAAAAAGAGTCAGTGTAAAGTAACTAAAAGTAGCCTACATTTACTTGAGTAGCCTGTACTTGTAGGTATTTGTAGTCCTACTTGAGTCGAATTTCCAGTACTTTCCTTCTAATCGACTCATTTCGGATCCTATTGTAGGCTATTTAATACCCAGCGATTTATTTTTAAACATTAGTCTTTTTGCAGATATAAAGTAGCCTACAATAACAAACACATAAACCATGTTTTTACCGGTAAGACATTCGAGTAGGCTACTTTTCCCAAGCAGCCACGCAGACGAGACACGGAAAAGGAGAAAGACACTGTTCCCCTCGGCCTCAATGTAACGTGAAGGTCCCTCCACCATTCTCTCTCTCTCTCTTGAAATAGGGTAGAGTGAGGTTACTTTGATACAGAGAGAGAGAGGAATTCGCCTTTGAACGTTCGCTTAATTCGACACAAGGGCGAATAAAAAACAGACGCCTTTTCGCTTTTTCGAAATTCGCGTTTGGTGTGGATGCTTCCATTGACTTTATAAGGTTTTAAACAAAAGGCGAATAATACGCTAATTCGCTATTCGCCAATTCGCCCTCTGTGTGTACGAACCTTTAAGCTTCGTACACACCGCCGGCGAATTGGCGAATAGCGAATTAGCGTATAATTCGCCTTTTTTTAAAAACCTTATAAAGTCAATGGAAGCATCCACACCAAACGCGAATTTCGAAAAAGCGAAAAGGCGTCTGTTTTTTATTCGCCCTTGTGTCGAATTTAGCTTACGTTCAAAGGCGAATTCCTCTCTCTCTCTGTATCAAAGTAAGCTCACTCTACCCTATTTCAAGAGAGAGAGAGAGAATGGTGGAGGGACCTTCACGTTACATTGAGGCCGAGGGGAACAGTGTCTTTCTCCTTTTCCGTGTCTCGTCTGCGTGGCTGCTTGGGAAAAGTAGCCTACTCGAATGTCTTATTACTGGTAAAAGCATGGTTTATGTGTTTGTTATTGTATATCTGCAAAAAGACCAATGTTTTAAAATAAATCGCTGGGTATTAAATAGCCTACAATAGGATCCGAAATGAGTGGATTAGAAGGAAAGTACTGGAAATTCGACTCAAGTACAAATACCTACAAGTACAGGCTACTCAAGTAAATGTAGGCTACTTTTAGTTACTTTACACTGACTTTCTTTTTTTACAGACCGAAACCCGTGACATGTTGTCCCGAAATCCTTTTATTTCCGAGAGACCCGACTATTTAATCATTATTAAAACCCTCTTTCATGTAACTCACTGCAGCCTGCAGCGTGCGCTGTTAACTGATTGACAGGCAGAAGGAGGCTACCAAGGAATCTATAATATTAAGATCGAAACAAAAGCCAGAGATTAAAAGGAATACTTTTAGGCTATTTTCTAACTACAGAGAGTAAAGTCATGGTTTAACTTGTACGCGGTCGCGGCTGCTTTCTCATCATCCTGGCAGCAGGCTACGCATCACGCATGCATTACGCACGCACCATCTTTTCCCCCTGCTGTTTAAACTGATCCCAGACCAGCATTATCATCTCTCTGTTACACAGCCATTCATCTCGCTGCCTCACGGCTTACAGACCATGATCCTAGGTCAGGCCAGCCTAAACACAGCACACACGTTAAACAGAACTCCAGTAGGCTAGTTCGTTCCTTATAGCGCACGCCAGCGCGCGCACACACATTGATTGATTGCTTTACAGTTTGCATAAAAAAGCAGAAAGTACACACACAGTACGGGTCCTCTTGGGTCCTCTCGGGTAATACACATAATGATTGACAGCCCCGTATTCCGAGGGTGATGCGGTCATTCCGACCCGGCTATGATAAAACACTGACCGACCGACCCTGTCTACTCTGCCCCGGCCGGAGCTGAGGGGAGGGGAACGGAGAACGCGTGTTGTCCTTTCTCCTGTGGCTATGCAGGGCTGCAGGCAGATATTGCCCCTCGTTTTTAGGCGAATTAAGCGTATATTATACGCATATTCGCGTTGCTTTTTGGTGTGTATGGAAAAGGACGAATGGCGAATTCTTCGCCTTTTTGGTTCGCTTTTTCACGTCGCTTTCGCTAATTCGCCGGTCTGGACAGAGCTTTAGAGTTGCATATCTGGTCATCCTGGGCTCTCCCTTCGTGTTTCTGGTAAAAATTTAATTTTTACAAAAATACCTACCAAAAGCCAACATGGAAATGACCCCTGGCCAGGGCACATAGCTAAAACAAGGGATATACTGTTAAAAGGGCCTAAATATTAGTATTAATATAAGTACAGTGCAAATCAGGTCAGTTGTATTGAGCATAGAGGGGTCTAAGTGGTCAAACTGAAGTGATATTGATGAGAGGCACCCCTGGACTGGCATCAAGGCACCCACTTTGGGAAACCCTGCCTTACCTTGTAGCGACTTGTATTTGTAGACAGGTTCTGAATCATTGGACTGGTCCCTTCTCTCAGTAGTCTTTTAGATTCTCTTACAGTGGCCTCCTCTCTCCTCACCTCCGGTGGAGGGAAGGAATTAGTTGGTATCTCTGCAGACATTCCAGTTCCTGGATCAGGTGTTTTGGGAGGCCGGCCCAGACAGGTGAAGCATATTCCAGCTCTGGTCTGATGAAGGTCACGTATATCTGGGTCAACAACACATCTGGGGGGAGCTGTACCCGGGTCCGCATCAGTGTGCCGACGGGCAGGTATTCCGACACTAAAACTAACCCCAACTCTAACCCTAACCCTAACCTCAGTAACCGCAGTGAGTAACTAACCTGCCGACGCGTTAGTCGGAACAGCGGCCCGTCAGCATATTGAGCGCTCCCCGCTGTACCCACCCACCCATCTGAACGTGACTACTTTGTTAAGTGGTCCGATTTTCCAGTGGGCTATGTATACCACTGATGTATAGTATACATAGCAACACACACATGATACAAGTATGCTGTATGTAAGTGTTAATTTTGTCGACTAAGACTAAAAGACTACAAGATTTTGATATTTTGTCGATAAGACTAGACTAGACTAAAACAGTTTCAAAAGACTAAGACTGTTATTTGTGTTATTCAAAAGACTAAGACTAAATTTAAGTCTAAGACTAATGGCTGCAAAAATTGACATTGGTATGTAACTGCAATGAAATTAAAGCCAAATACATATTTTATGTATGGTTTATATTTGACCAAGTGACAGGCAGTAGAAGACAATGACTTATTCAGAGTTATGTGGTTATATTAGGCTAAAAAACGTATCCTAAAAGACGAAGACTAAAAGTCTGAGACTAATCCCAAAAGACTAAGACTAAGACTAAAATGTTTTGATATTTAGTTGACTAAGACTAGACTAGACAAAAACAATTTCAGAAGACTAGGACAGGACTAAGACTAAATGGTGTGTTATTCAAAAGACTAAGACTAAATCAAAATTTGCTGAAAAAATTAACACTGCTGTACAGGTATCAGGTGAGCACTACTAGACTAGGCAGCTCCTATGTAAATACAAGTTTATTTCAAAAATAGATCCATGAATATACAATGCACAGACCGTGCAGTTTTGAACTGTTACACTGTGAACACTGACAGGGTGGTTAGTCGAGACAAGATGGACTAAAGAGAAACCGTTACAGAGCTTTTACCACCAGACCATACAACACTTCTAAGAACCCGTCCAACTGCGTTTCCATTTGCACACGTTTTGGCACAGAATAATCTAGAGCCCGACCAATATACATGTTTGGCCGATATATCGGCGACGAGCTGTGAGCTTGTAGATTGGCTATTTTCCACAAAAAAAATGTTTTAATAGAGCTTAAGTGATTAAACAAAGTTAAGTAATTTATATTTACTTGCCCTTTTTTACTTCGAAAAAATTGGTCAGAACATGGGTGGTTTGGGACTCTCTAAAATAGGTAGCTATTGCATCGGACCCAAAATTCTGGCATCGGTCTGGCTCTAGTTTAAACATATTCATTCATTGTTTTTTTTTAGGCCCTGCGGTGGTGAAATTCCAATGCAACTGGTCGAAGCATAAACCTATTGAAATCTTTATCAGTAATGGCTGATCAATCACAGATCATTTTACCTCATTGCACTCCATGTTACTTTACGGGGCATGAACACTTTTCAGTTGTTTGACAGACTTTTTACTGTGGCGTCTGTGATTTAAGAGCTCACGCATGCATGCACACGCACACAAACACATGCGCATCTTTCATATATAACTGTAAATATCATACTACTGCACATGCCATTGCTTTTCAGTTTTATGTACAGAACAAGTACTGTCAACTTATCTAGCCACAGTCTCCTAGCAAATGAGACATTAGAGTATTGTTAACTCCATAGACACGTACAAAACAGAAAAAGTACAAAACTATGGCACCACCTCTTTAAGGGTAAAAGAAAAATCTAAATAATTATGCGCTTCTTGATTAGCATTGATCAAAAAATTATAATAATCACTACTGGTGTTTCCAGGTCCATTGGTAACGGAAACACAAAGATAACCGTTGACAGGTCTCGTTTTTCAAATACTAGAAAGAAATAGGGGGGAAAAAAACCCGTGCATCAGATCAGACCTTAAAAGAAATGTTAGGAACACAACATTAATCAAGTACAGTATACATAATGTTCAAAGGCCTCCATGGAAAAATAATGCTCTTATATTAATACAAATAAACTAGTCCTATGAGGGATTGAGCGATGAGGGATTGAATGTAGGAGTCTCAGAAGTAATGTTGGAGAACCCAGACCGGTGCCCGTTGGACAGAATAGTCACCATCGTTGTCCAGTTGTGCAATATCCGTTGTATCCATCAGTCTGGCTGGCACTCTTTTATGCCCATATATGGTGTTCTGTGTCCTGGCCAGTCTGTGATGTCATCTCCAAATGTGGGCACTGTAGTGATGTCAGTCAGTGATGTCAGTTGGGCTTTGTTGACATCAGTTGGGCATTGGTACCATGGTGGCGACACTGTTTAGTATCAGTGATGTCAGCATCCAGACAGACATTCGGTAAATTAATAGTTAGATAAAGGCCAATGATAATAACTACCTATGTATATTCAAGTAGACAACAAATTCCAGTGGAGCTCGTCCACACCAAAGCAATGATTAAGAGACCTTTGACAGTTTCCATAGCAATGGTATCACAGTCCCTCCGAGATATGGGATATGTGACAGTCCACATCAAGGCGACCACCAGAGATCATTTTAAGTTTCCAAAGCCCATCAACCAGTGTGAATAGCTTTAATGTGTCTCTTTAAGTGACTGTGACGTTTGAACCATTTCTCACACTGGTCACAGAAGTAGTAGTTCTCTGCATGCATTATCTCGTGATCTCTGAGGCCTGTGTCAGTGCTGAACCATTTCTCACACTGGTCACAGTGGTAGGGTTTTTCTCCTGTATGATGACTTCTCTGGTGACGGTTGAGATGATTCATCTGTCTGAACCTTTCCCCACACTGCTGACAGTTGTAGGGTTTCTCTCCTGTATGAATTCTCTGGTGTTGTTTGAGACTACTTCCAAGGCTGAATGTTTCTCCACACTGGTCACAGTTGTAAGGCTTTTCTCCCGAATGAATCCTCTGGTGAAGTTTGAGAGCACCTTTCTGGCTGAACTTACTCCCACAATGCTCACAGTTGTAGGGTTTCTCTCCTGTATGAATTCTCTGGTGTTTTTTGAGACTACCTTTTTGCGTGAACTTACTCCCACAATGCTCACAGTTGTAGGGTTTCTCTCCCGAATGAATCCTCTGGTGACGTTTGAGATGACCTTTTTGGCTGAACTTCCTCCCACAATGCTCACAGTGGTAGGGCTGTTCTCCTGTGTGCATTCTCTGGTGCTGTTTGAGATTACTTCCACGGCTGAACCTTCTCCCACACTGGTCACAGTTGTAGGGCTTTTCTCCTGTATGAATTCCCTGGTGACGTTTGAGATGACTTCCGCGGCTGAATGTTTTGCCACACTGGTCACAAATATGTTTCTTAACTTGGGAAGGCAAGACATCTGGGATGGAGAATGAGAGGAGAAAAAGAGACCACAAAATGATTAGAAATAACACGTTTTCTGTCTCAACAAGCGCGCGCACACACACACGCACACACACGCACACACACACACACACACACACACACACAGTGCATGAGCGCCGCGGCGGACATCAACCGCAGATCACTCCGGTGCTTCTAGGGAAGAGACAGCAGGACATGGCCGCTAAAAGCGCCCCAGAGGTTGGGAGGAGAACGTTTGTACCCTTGATACTAATATATTTCATATACACAGAATTAGAAATAAAATACATTTTCCTGTAATGTCACTTGATGTGAGATGCGTTGTCAGAACAAATCTCAATCAATCTGTGATACGGTCCCGCCCCGTTTTCAGAAAGTTTCTAGGAAAACCACATGACCTACTGTATCATAATGTTAATTTTCGGTGAATGACATAACCCCTTAAAACAACGTTAAACTCAACCACATTACAGATAGAAAGAGGATAATTCAAGCTTTCAGTACAGCTGCAAAGTGTTTGTTTCATAAAAATCCACCGTAGACATGTTATGAGCTGCTTTCTTCAATACATTCTGTGCAGGTGGTTATTTTCTAAGTGTTGGAGACTTGGAGTTTGGAAGCGCTCGTTGGAAATCACTCAATGGTCCTGCGTACCACCCGTTTCTAAACTAGTAAGACGCTCAGGGCGACAAGCAACCTCGCCCCATGTCTTGGCCATCTGGCCAGTGATGTATATCGGACCAGTTACCCATATGGAGACCCCTGGTACCCATATATGGAGATCCATGTACTGTATATGGAGATATGCTGTGAGAGCCCAAACATGCTTACTCAGTTAGTCCTGTGATGTCTATGACATCTGACATCATACCCTTTTATTAGCCGCAAATTGCAACACTAGATTTTTTTATAATCGGATGAATCTAGGGTTGCAATACCTCCCATAGGCAGCCAATGCATCAAATCAGTTTTTTGCTATCTGATTGTATTAAACGACTTCAAACTCACCAATATTGTGGCTCTATGGAAAGCTTGTAATTTACTCTTTCTATCTGCAAAGTGTTTGTTTCAGAAAAATCTACAGTAGACATGTTATGAGTTACTTTCTATCCAAGAAATTTGGTTCAGGTGATACATTTTTCTAAGTCCTGGAGTTTGGAAGCGCTCGTGGAAAATCCCTCAACGGTCCTGTGACCACCTGGTTCTAAATGTCACATAATGCAGGAGGCAGCGGCGGGACATGGCGTTATAGAAGACGAGCGCTTCCGAAGTTCAACACTTAGAAAATAAACCATGTCTTTCTTGACAGAAAATAAATCATAACAATTATACGGTGGATTTTTCAGAAACAAACACTTTGCAGATAGCAAGAGTAAATTCCAAGCTTTCCATAGAGCCGCAATATTGGTGAGTTTGACGTCGTTTAATACAATCAGATAGCAAAATAACGTTTTGATGCATTGGCTGCCTATGGGAGGTATTGCAACCCTAGATTCATCCGATTATAAAAAATCTAGTGTTGCAATTTGCGGCTACCCTTTTATGCCTATACATGGTCATGGATATTCCTGTCAGTACAGAACCAGCCACACAGATATGGGCTGTCTTGGCCATCCGTCTTGGCCATGTATGGATTCTGTTAGTGTGGAATATGGCCGATGTGGCCTCCATATATGGGCATTCCCATATGAAGTCCTGTTAAATATGGGCTTAATGTTAATGACATCAGGGAACTCCATGTATGGGCATAAAAGGGATTCTGTTAATGTGACATCACAGTGAAGCCAGAGCGTGATGTCAGAGCAGCAAACCCATTCTGTTGGAGTGGTTCCCCTGACATTACAGGCCTATATAGGCCTACACACGCAGCGCAGAGCATTTATTGCTGTGGAGTTCAGTCTGCTAACCGTGTGTGGATAGGACAGATCTATGGCTCAGCTCTGGTTTTTATAAGAGTTCTAAATATTCAAGAACATTTTAATATAATAGAATATTTGAAATATTTGAAAAAAGATATCTGAAACCCTGAAAATCTATCTCCTAGTTTAATTGTTGTATTGGCTTATGGTACTTTAAAGATTGATTACCGTTTTTATTCAATGTTTGTATTTTTGCACTGTATAAAATCTACTTTTACCATGGCAATATTATTGACAATTTGTTGTTCTGTAGCCCACCTGCTATTTACACGGGCCTAACAAATGCTACATGGCCTGTAGTCTACTGTATGCAGGACTGTTCCATGCAACTCTCTGGTATAAAGGATTCTCTGACTGCTATTATTATTTCCATAGTGTAGCAATGTGACTAAATCTTGTCCAGGCTAAAATCGCCTATGCTAATAATACTAATAATCCCTTCATTGTTCATTCTCTCTCCTGTTGGAACAGGACTTAATGGACCTACAAAACAAACATCACATACCTGTTCTCTGCAACTTCAATTCGGGCTTCAGAATTGTTTCAAACAGTCTGTGTCCATGGTCGATCTGTCCCTCCTCCGACAATGATGACAGAGTTTTGGATGCCATCGCCTTTCTTTTAAAAAGCGTAAACAGTTCCTCTTCCGTCCATTTAGACAGTTTATACTTGAGGCACGGTGTCACCAGCTGGGCTCTGAATCTGCTCAACATTTTATCTAGTAAAGTAAGGAAGTGTCTTGACAAATTATTGCTAGTTTACTCTGCTGCACCTTCAACAATACCTCCGAGGTAGACAAACTGTTGGAAAGACCAAACTATACCAGGCTCATGGCTGTCTTGTCAGCAGGCATGCGCAGATCTGGTTAATGAGAGCTAATAAGACACATGCCAGTGTAATTATCAGCAGTAGACTCACTCAGCTGTGTTATCCAGTCACTGGTTCAATGATAGCCTCCTGTAAGGTGTGCTTAGACTGCCATCCTGTGGAATAAATTGACACTGCACTAATTTGACAAGTGAACTCAGCACTTTGTAATATTTCTGTTCTTATTTTCTCCTTTCTCAACTAGCCTATTATAAAACTAAAGCTTTTAATATTGGACAGGTTTGCAGTGTAGCCTACTCTGTTAACTGAATATTTATATTCAGGTGGACATTCCTTTCTTGTGTCTTAATCGTAATAAACTAAGCCTCCCATTTTCATTTGCAAATATCTCCTATTTCACTTTATTACTATTATTTATTTTTCCCTTGTTATTTTAATTTTGCAAGACTGCCTTTTTATTTTGTCCCCTTTTGTTACTGACAATTCCCTATGCAAGGTAGGCTATCCGTCTGTCTTTCAATGTTATATGAGATACATAAAGTGGTTCATGTGTAAATAAGCCGAAAAAGCTTATTAGGATCTCCTTTTAGTTGACCTTGTACCAGTGATTTGTACTGTCATGAAACTGTACTTTTCCCTATGCAGACTTCTAATACATTCTTCAATCCATCAATCAATCAATCAATCCTGACTAGCACACACATAATAATAATAATAAAAATAATAATTTTGTCATCTTGACTATTCATGTTGACGTCATCATGTTGTGCATATCGTCTCTGTCGGGTGGAAATTTCATATTTCCAAAACTGTTACCTTTCAGGATTTATATTTATTTTTATATTTTTTCAAAGTCATGACTTTTCACGATTCAAAATTTTGCAGATCTACAAACTCAAATTGGGTCATGTAGTGCTTGTAGATCTGCTCTCCGGGTTTCCTTTAGAATTATTTAGCCTATGACACTATGGCACATTATGAGTCTACTACTAGGCTACAGTGGTTCTCGTTTTATTTTCAAGGACACCCATAACTCTCAGAGTTATTGATCCACGGATGGACCCCTCTAATGGACTTCTAATAGAAGTGTAAAAACATTTATTAGACGTCTAATCAACGTCTAGTCTAAGTTTAGACGTCTAAAAAACTTGCAAATCTAGACCTGTGTTAGACCAATATTAGACGTTCATTGGGCTGTAGCCTATAGGCCTAACTCATGAAAACCAGTGATATTGTCTTCTCTATGTTATGCCAAAAATAGCATTTAATTACCATGATGCCTGGGATTTGGTCATGGAATCTCTGAGAACATTAGACATCTACACTTGAACTCAGTTTGTTTAATGCAGTTGTCTCTTACTATTCAAGAGTTACTTTATATGATTGCCTTCAGTTAGTAAATTAAGTTAAGTTGAAACTCCAGCATTGAATAACAGGAGGTGTGGGATTTGAACAAGGACTGGTTGCATATAAAATCAGCTGCTTAGACCATTACACCACCACTCAGACACATTCTTCAGATTCATTTTAGTCCTATTCATTTGTATGTTAGTCTTCAATTATTAAAATTAAATTAAACTGCTGATTTGAAAATGGAATCTATGTGCTGTGAGTGTGATAATTACTACACCATTCAGTCACACACCTCTTAGTAATGTTGAAGTGTTCTTTAGTATGTTAGCTCTTAGTTGGTAAAGTTAAACACCCCAGCATTGAACCACAATCAACTGGGACTTGAAGTCAAGGCTCAGGGCTGAGAGTCCAATGATCAGGCCACCATACTACTGTATGCCTCAGTCATCCTTGGCTTATTTCTGTTACTGCTATACTGTTGAAGCGTTCTTTAGTTGTGTTTTATTTTTTTGAGCGGTGGTCACACCGTCTCCATAGCGTGGCCGTGTGTGTATCCGTGTGTGTCTGTCTGTCTGTCTGTCTGTCTGTCTGTAGCCTGAAGTACCTTTTTTGACCACACATGTTAAGGGAGGGGCGCTGTTGTTCAGGCCACTGAGGCCAGGCACACTCACACACATTCACATTCACACTCACATTAACGCCCGCACACACACACACACACACACACACACACACACACACACACACACACACACACACACACACACACACACACACACACACACACACACACACACACACACACACACACACACACACAGCCTCCACCGCTCAGTTCACACAAGTGTGATTTTTTTATTAACATTGAACTGTTTGTTGGAGAAGAGGGATTTGAGATCTCTGAGAGTCTGATAATAGATCAAGTGCTGTTGACCTCAAAATAGTTTTGTTGCAAGAAGTTGCATGACAAAGCATTGGTGTGGTTTGGGCTTTAGCGTTGTACGCTCCCTACCCCTACAGTATGTGTCAGGATTCTCCATGCCAAATCTCACACTTTCATCTATTTATGTAATTTGAGTGAATTCATATTTGCACTTGTACAATGTCACCAGAGACATATCTATAACAAATGGCTTTGGGGGCCCCTGACACAAAATGGCCCGAGTTAGGGGTGGTCCCTATAAATTTGTGATGGCCCTAGGCACCGGTATATGCTAACAGGAAATAATAATGGAGGAAAAAAAAGGGAATCAGGAAACATCCTTAGGGCTGTACTGGGCCTGGCTCCCGGACTAGAAGCCATCATGATGGGCGATTTGGTGATATAATCTGGTGTCTTTGATCTCTAGTGGTGCTTGTGGGTCATTGCATGGTGTTGGGTGTATACTTTCTTATGTTTCCAGCTATTTGGAGATCACATTAGTCAGCCCAGTCACATACAGATGGAAGAAAAGGTCCTTTTAAATCTCCTCTGTCAGTTGGACATTAACATCAACCCACCAACAAAAATGGAAATAATCCAAGACATTAAATCACTCAAAAACAGAAAATCCCCAGGCGAGGCACTGATAACCTAAACGCACAACTCTTTCAAATTATATTTACTCTTTCCACTATACACCAACATCTGGGTGGAAAAGAAGATACCATCAGACTGGACAAAAGGAGTGATAGTGAAGGTTCCAAAGAAAGGCGTACCATCCGACTGTAACAATTAACTGGAGGGGCATCACACTTCTTTCTGTTCCCAGCAAAATATTCTGCAAAATCATTACCCACCATATCACATCAGCAGTTGTGCTCCGCAATGAACAAGACGGTTTTAGAAAAGGAAAGGGATGCGTCGACCAGATCTTCACTCTCAGGAACATCATTGAGCAGTGCAGTGCAGTGAATGGCAACGACAGCTGTAGCCTACTGTACATAAACTTCCAGAAGGCCTTTGACGGCATCCACCTTGAGTCTCTGGAAGATCATGAGAATCTATGGAATCCCTTACCACATAGTTGACGTCACATCATCCAACAGTTCTAGGCTTTTCTTGTGTGGCAGTGAGAGTCGCAGCCCCAGCCTGAAGCCTCAAAAGTCTAGTTGCCCTCGTTCCAAAGGGATATCCATCCCTTGACGTAATGGTTAAGATATTGGACTTTCACGCGGGAGACCCGGGTTCGAAGCCAGGTGGGGAGGTTCGGATCACTTCCGTTAAATTGGTGCCGTGACCCGGATCCAGGCTTCCCTGTAGGAGGAGGTCAAAGGTGGGCGAGTGTGGCGGAGAGTCGCAGCCCCAGCCTGAAGCCTCAAAAGTCTAAAATCTGCCCTCGTTCCATAGGGAAGATATTGGACTTTCACGCGGGAGACCCGGGTTCGAAGCCGGGTGGGGAGGTTCGGATCACCTCCTTTACACTTGCTCTGTGGAAACACCAGCCACCAGCTTTCAGGTAGTATCCGGAGTTCGCCAAGGTTGTGTGATGTCAGAACCACAGAGGACAAGGCAAGAGGAATTCGATGGACCCTCTATTCTAACATTGAAGACCTGGACTTTGTGGATGACCTAGTCCTTCTGACACACACACACACACACACACACACACACACACACACACACACACACACACACACACACACACACGCGCACACACACACACCTCTTCAGGAAAAGACAGACAGACTACAACAATTTGGAATGATTGTAAACAACAATAAAACCATTCAACACCAACACATATAACAATAGATGAACAGGTCTTGGAAGGCACAGATCATTTCACATGATTTGAAATGAAATCATGTGTATTAAATGAAATGTTCATTAATAATAATAATAAAGTAAATACAACGGCTATCAGAAAAGAAAACCTTTATTCAGTAACCAAGCCTTTTTACATTACTCTCAACATTTAAATAATTGTTTATTTTATTCTATTTTATGATACAGTGCAAAAAACATAGGTTGTCATTTAGACGAGGGTGGTTTAGGAGACAGGAAATACAATCATAGCCATTTCCTCCCCGTAGGAGGGCGGGGCAGCTGGGAGGTCGAGACCAATCAGATTCAGTACAGTATCAGATTCCTTTTTTTAACGATTAGAACATTCAAGGCCACGACAATCTGAACATTGAGAAGAATGCAACACACACGCTCGCACGCTAACACACACGCAACTATCTATGTATTACTATACTTGTGGGAACATTTAATAAATACAATTGTTACAAATGTTTTGCCATTTTTTTTTATCCCTAACCGTAAAGCCTGAAACGAGCCTCGCCAATTTAATTTAATTAGGATCTGGAGAAGTCCGACGTGCAACGGTATGTAATAAATTAGTGAGCTTGTAGATCGGCTATTTGCAGTGCACAACACCAGTAGAAATCCAGCTTAAATCATATAACTGACTCGTATGGATATGAAGGATCAACTGACGGGGAGGAAACCAACGTTACCACCGCCAAATTAGTCACATTTTCACGAGAAACAGACTGCATCAAATATATGAGTGACTGACTATCATAAACAATACAGAGCCACCTCCCCGACGATACCTCAGAGACAGTTTGTTCATTTTTGGACTGCAATTATATGAGACAATTATCTAAGACGATCCGATGTTAATTCTCCATAGAGAAATTACTTCCGCAACGTCACTTATCCGTCCCGGGACGAATGAGTGACGTCGTAAACTTTGTCATCAAGTCATACAGTATCAACCAGGGACGTGCAGAGAATGTTAGAGAGGCAGGGGCTGACATTTTTAAAAGGGCATTTTGGTGAAAATGCTGAAAATAGCAGACCTCGAAGCGCTGCGATGCGTTGTGAGCTTGGAGGTCGGCTATTTTCGGTGCTTGATACCACACTGAACTAAGCATAATCTAGTCAATACTGGCGATGTGGCATAATGGATTTCTACAAAGAGAGGGCTATTCTTTCAACATAAGATGCTGCACAAGGCAATGATGCCTTCAGGTATGGCATGGAAAGAGGGGGCATTTGCATTTCTTTGCATTCATGGTCTGGAGACACTTTTTACAGATGGATAAAAGGGCGGGGGGCTCAAGCCCCCTTTGATGCCTATGTGTGCACATGCCTGATATCAACTCATTTACTGCCCAGGCCAGTTTCCCGAGCTATTGATCAATTCGATTTGATTCAAAACAATACAAAAATCGGATCGGTGCTCCGGGGTACCGGGGCAGTCAATGTGTTAATGAAATCTCTCAGGTGTGTTATGGATGATAAGTCTAACTGTTATAACCATTAAACAACCATTTCTCTTGTGAGGGCCGGGAAAAACGGTCCTCGAAAAGTCTATTTCTCACATTCTACTATTGTGGGGACATTTGGTCCACACAAGCATAGTAATACGTAGTAAGCACACGCACACGCGCGCACACACACACACACACACACGCAGACAAGCGTATATAAACTTACAGCATTATATTACAAACAACAGCGACGTTTCAAAATGCATTGTTGACATTAATGCCGGCAGTATAAAATAAGTTAATTCCAACAACCATTTTCTTTGTTTTTTTTAAGCGTTATTATCCGTATATATACTGTATATACGTGGTTATCTTTGTCGTCATCGTTAATAACGTAAACATCGATTACAACAGTTACAGCAACGGTGGCGAGGTTTCTCAACAATCGGTTCGGGGAACCGCCAGCCAGGTGGTCCAAACAGACCCTTTACGGATAGGTAACTCAGAGAGTACAGAATGGAACCAAATGCAGAACCACGTGGATTTGGTTCCATTTGTACACTCTCAGAGTTAAATAAGAAACAAGGATTTTACAGTGTATTCTGGGGGTCCAGTAAAGTATAATTCAGTGATTATAACCCTGTTTTTCATTTCAAGGACCCCCAGTTTGATATGCATTAGGTCGGACAACAGACCCCCATTTGATACAGCTTTTATCTATGGGACCTGCCAATCTACACTTGTAAAATCCTTAGTGTTAATGTATCGCTACAAATTAAACCAAATAGTTTACCCAAGAGTTACGGACCTGTAAGGGTCCATTTGGTTCCATTTGTACACTCTCAGAGTTACAGAGCTGTAAGGGTCTATTTGGTTCCATTTGTACACTCTCAGAGTTACAGACCTGTAAGGGTCCATTTGGTTCCATTTGTACACTCTCAGAGTTACAGACCTGTAAGGGTCCATTTGGTTCCATTTGTACACTCTCAGAGTTAGACCCGTAAGAGTCCATTTGGTTCCATTTGTACACTTTCAGAGTTAGACCCGTAAGGGTCCATTTGGACCCCTGGGAGGGCCCAGAACCCTATGTTGAGAAACAGTGGTCCACCGTTTAAATCTTTCTTGATTGGCACTTCAAGTGTCCATGACGGGAGGGAGAGGGGAAAAAAAGGGAGGGCTCAAGTATCTTTTCCTCACTCGTTGATTGGCTGTGAAAGGCTGAGACGCGGTTGGCGGTGGCCGCTGTGCTACGGCCAACGAGGGTTGGCCGTTTGGCCTCCGCGCATCGTTTTTTTTTGGGGGGGGAGAGGGGGGGTGGGACCGTTTGGCTGTTGTTGGCCAGCAGGAGGAGCCAGAGAGAGACAGATGGTCAGCGATAAGGCAGAAGAGGAGGAAGGACCCGCTCACACACTGGCTTCCAGACGCGACCGCGCGCTGCCTGTGCGTCCTCCTTCACTTCCTGTGGGAGGAAAAGGGGCGGGGCGTCCCGTTGCAGCGCCGCTCAGGGCTCTGCAGCGCCGGGTTGGACTTCACTGACCGGGCGCCAGCCTACAGAGCTCCACAGGGAACGCCCACTTAAAGAGAATCTCCCATTCATTCATTTACACATGCAGATGTTTCTGAAAATCCTGAGCGTTCGTTCAGTAAAAGGGGTCTCGCCGTCTTTCGAGCTCTGAAAGTGCATTTTTACGACAAAGCATGTTACGATTTATTGTAAAAGTTTTTGTAAAAAATACAAAAAACAAATACAAAATACATTAATGTGTGAGTGAGGGGGTGGGAGCTAGTGAATTATGCTGTTGTGCGATATGATGCGGAAAAAATAAATTTGTGTTTAAAATAATCATATTGCAAACCTAATATCGTGATTCGAACGTCTCGTGAGTTAAGTGAATCATAACACTTCGGGATACCAATTTTATCCAATCAGAAGAGAGAACACATACAGGATACAGGATAGAAACGTATCAGGATAGAATAGAGTGAAATTGGAAGTGATGAAACAATTAAACTAACAGACAGAACTGGAACTGTTACACTATAAAAAAAAATTACCCGTTACATTGAGTACTCTCTCCTGATTGGATGAACTTGGCAACCCACCTGAAAATGTATACCGGTATTCTGTTTATTAAAGAGACAGGGAGACCCCCTGTTACTGAACACACGCTATAGAGCAGTGGACCCTGTAAGGGTCCATTTGGTTTCATTTTACACTCTCAATAGTTAATTATTGTCATACATCTGCATTGCTTAATTGCGTAAAGTCTAAATTATTGAGAATATAGAATAATTGTTATTTTGAACAACGTTTGCCTGTTATCTCTCCTACGGTACCAACATCAATACAGCATGGAATTGTGGCCACAATCTTATCCAAAGAAAACCAAAACCAAAATAGTTTTGAGTCTGAGGGGCTAAATGTCATCAAATGGTGGCTCAAATGTCGAATAAATACTGGACGTTGGGATGTAAAGGTGTGTAAAACCACTATTCTATTAGTGGTCAGGTGCGATTTTCAGACATGCATTTTTCAGAACATTGATCGCTCATTTTATGGCTTATAATTTAAGCTGTTATTTATCGTTATCACAATTAAAACACAAGGTAGGAGAACCACTCAATTAGAGGGTTGTGACATGAAGAAATTATAATAACTAGTGGAAACCGACTATGAAGCTCTGTAGGACTGGAGGCTGAACCCCGCTCAGCAGCCATGTTTGTCTTGTAGTTCTCTTTCAGGGAGTACAACACTCCCAACGCAACGCAAGTCAAAAAACAACTACAACAGCAGAAAACCGGCACACTCGGGCCTGGTATTACTGCAAGGTAACATGGGAAATGTAGGCGTCTGTGAGTCTCGGGCTTGTCGATGCGTCGCAGACGCGTTCGATTGCAGCCGATCTGTGTGAGCGGGGGCCCTTCGAAGTGTGCTTCCCTGTAGCGGATCAGGTAGATCTCATAGGACACGGAGATCTTGTAGATCTAGACCACGTAGATCTGGTCTCTCTGGTGGATCTAGAAGACGTAGATCTTGTCTCTCTGGACGGTGTCCAGGTCATCGTCCATGGTCAACAGGACCTGTTGGGAGACAACAGGACACAGGACGTGTTTTCATTAGGGATGCACCTATTTATTGGCCACACACCGGTATCGGCCCGATGTCTGACGTTATCGGTCAATACCGGTATCGGCAAATAAAGCTGACATTAGACGGATATTTCACTTTCTTTTTTTCTTTTTTTTTCTTTTTTTTTATCGTCTAATCAGGCTTTTATGAACACCCTGAACAGTTTTTAATTTGCTTGATTCAATATTTAGATATTTGATGTAAATGTTGTCAGGCCCTCCAGGCCCAGGGCCTCTCCCCATACACATCCATTGTAACTTCATATTTCATTTTAACCACCCATTATATTAAAAACACCCATTATATTTCTGGTGAGTCATTATATCGTTCTAATACGTGAGCAGGCTGTGTTTTTTCAGTAACTTTTTTCATTAATTTGTAATAATTCTTTGGGAAAATGGAAAAAAATTAAATACAAAAAAATATATATATATATCGAAAAGATAAGATTTAAGATGTAAGATTTCTGGTGTTGCACAGTATGCACACACACATGCAAGCACGCACACAAGCACACATACCAGGAAGGATCCGAACATGGCGATGGAGGAGAGGAAGTGCCAGATGTCGTGGTCGTCGAAGAAGGACAGCAGGATGCAGTCTCTGTTGTGTTCCCGAGACTCTGCCGGCGTTTTCTAACACACAACACAATAGTGATCTTTTGAGTTGTTTTATAACCATAAATGTCCAGTTTTGTACATCTTTGTCACCGGCAAATAGGACTAATTAATGACTCTCGCCAATCTACGTCTGGGGCATTAAATGAGTTAAATCTAGCCATTCCATTATCTCTGGAACAGAAGATCCTATTTGCTCAGTTCAAAGGTTGTTGGATGCGTGACTTTGAGGACAGTAAGTGCACACCCTTTCCTGGGGTTTGGACCTAAACGTATGGTAATTGTTCGGGCCAGAGTTGAGCCTCGGGCCCCAGTAGGGCTCAGTTAGGGCCCAGCCGTCATTTTCAGGCCTGTCGAGAACTCTACCTCTATGTGACTGTGTGTGACTGTGTGTGTGTGTGTGTGTGTGTGTGTGTGTGTGTGTGTGTGAGACTGACCTGCCAGGTGCTGAGTCCCTGGAAGAAGAAGAACAGAGCGAATCCCCAAACCACCGCCGTGAACAGAATGCACACCAACGCCATGCACTGGATACGCTCTCCACTGCGGAGCTGTATACACACACACACACACACACACACACACACACACACACACACACACACACACACACACACACACACACACACACACACACACACACACACACACACACACACACACAGTATAATGTATACAGGGTATCTGTACATTTATAAAGTTTCAATTTAATGGCTTAATGCTGCATTCACGGGCTCAGGCAGAGCGGTAGCCGGCAAACTGGAAGTAATTTTAGTGGACCGCAGTAGGGCGGCAAGCGGGACCCGGCAGCACAGTGGCCCGGCAGTCGGAGACGGCATGCCATCCTGACTTTTTCATTTTCTACCGTGCCATGCCAGCAGTTGGTGCCGTTTGCCGTCTCCCCCCTAGCTTGCCTGAGCCTTTCTGAACCCAGCATTAGACCTTTTAAATACAGAAATAGTAATACAGAAAATGAATGAGAATGAGTGTATGAGTTAATGCTAGAAGCTTTAAAGGACCACTTCACCTCTGGGACAACCAGATCTTATGTTATTGTTGTTTGGGACATGATCAACACAATCCTGAGTTATTTTTTGTGTTCAATCTGTGTTTTTAGATATTTTAGTATTTCAGCATGCTGTTCATATGATACAAAATACATCATATGACCAGTTGTTGCATGCAGTTGTTGCATGCTGATATTAAAATATCTAAAAACGCAGATTGAACACAAAAAATAACTCAGGATTGTGTTGATCCCACACAACAATAAAATAAGATCTGGTTGCCCCAGAGGTGAAGTGGTCCTTTAATAGCACTGGATATAAAATGGGGAAGTTCAGCACACACACCCACCTTCATGATGATGTAGAAGGCAAAGTACAGCAGCAGGTTACAGATGGCGATGGCCAACAGGTAGGAGGCAAAGTCACTGGGCCTCTCTATGAGGCCATAGGCACACCTGGAGAGAGAGAGAGAGAGAGAGAGTTACTAGGTTTCTCTATCAAAACATATTTATATATCGTCATACGACACTCTCCGAAAACCTAAAATCGACATGCTCACAACACTTCACGCGAGCGACGTGTTGTGAGTTTGGTTCTTTTGGCTCATTGAGCGACACTCCTGCGTAAAATAACGACATAACAGCCAGAGGAACTTACAGAGACCAGTTCACTATGTTCCCCATCACCAACAGCACCGCACGGTCCTAATGCACACACACACACACACACACACACACACACACACACACACACACACACACACACACACACACACACACACACACACACACACACACACACACACACACACACACACACACACACACACACACACACACACACACAGAGAGAGAGAGAGGACCAGGTTATGTAAGGCAGTAATGCTCTGTGCTGTACAAAAACCATTACTCAACAGATGATGAGTAATGGTTTTTGTACAGCACAGAGCACTGAAGTCTGACATAATTTACCCATCCTACCTGGGTCACGTTTTTATTTCCCCCCAGTCTGAACTCTGAATTCTCATAGACGTGTTTAATATCATAATAAGAACTGTGTTCCAAAAAAGAAAAAAATCTCGATGGTTTGACTCATATGGATATGAGGCATCAACTGACGGTGGGAAAACGTACGTCGTCGCCGCCGCTGAATTAATTAAACTTTCGCCAGAAACAGACTGTATCAAATATGAGTGACTGGCTATCGTAAACAATACAGAGTCAGCTCCCTGACAATATCGCTCAGACAGTTTGTTTATTTTTGGACAACAATTCTTATGCAATATGCCATGATATTAACTATTTTACTGCTTTATTTATTATTTATTTATGTCACTGCCATCAAAGTAGCTTAAAAGTAGCTTACCTTTGCGATGTTATAAAACATTGTCCATCCATTATTTTAAAACTAATTATTTTGGAGCCACCCTGACTGCAGGGGGCAGCCAAATGCAATGAATGAGGGTGTAAATGTCCCTCGTTTGATCCAGTACTTTTGAGCACAGAAATGGATTAACTAGAAGCAGTCCATAGAAAACGTCCAGGAAGTGAATTCGACCTCCCTTGTTGTTTATGTGTGGTCGAGATTTGAGAGCAGCGTTACGGGAGCTGTTTTTACTGTACAAACCGGCACGACCCCTCATCTGCTTACAGTGCTCAAACAAGGTAAAGAACGAACGAGCGGCCGTTCGTATTGGCAACAGTAACCCGTCAGAATGGGGCGAGCGTTAACGTACATAGCGGTAACTGAGTCAAACACATATATGGGAATTCAAAAGTATGACCCAGGGGATGAGCTGTATATATGTACAATATATAAATAATGAATGGTTTGACATAGTGCTCTGGTAGTACAGTACTCACGATGTCGGGTGCATCAAAATTCAATGCAAAAAAAAATCATCTCATTCCATCTTGAACTTTGTTCCACTGTCTATACAAATGATTTTAGCAAAGTTTGGGGGAAATTCATTCATAGTTAGAGGTGCAACGCAAGTGACATTTCGGCTGCTTTTAGAGCTTTCATTTCTTGATAACATGACATGACAATTTCTCAAAAATACAACAAATAGTTTGTGAGAAGGTGTTTTTGACAAGAGAAAGCATGTTTAATCAAGAAGAAACATTTATATTTTCATTGAAAGTCACTGAAAAAGTATTGAAAATATTGAAATATTGTCCTAGTTAAGTGACATTTCGGCTGCTTTTAGAACTCTCATTTTTTGATAACATGACATGCCAATTTCTCAAAAATAGAACAAATAGTTTGTGAGGAGGTGTTTCTGCCAAGAGAAAAGGTGTTTAATCAAGAAGAAACATTTACATTTTTATTGAAAGTCACTGAAAAATATTTAAATATTGGCCTAGTCATTCACTGTGTTCAGCTTGCTCTTATAGGTGCGAATATTGGGCTGTTCACGGCGGTCATGCTCAACTGATTGCAGCACATTCTGAAGGTGTTGCTCACTTGGCTGCTGCCACAAAGTCAGATGTGAGTTTGACCCCTCACTCGGCACAGTCATTCACAACATTGATGGCACGCACATTCACCACACCTGCCTGGAATGATGCACTGGTACCCCAATCCTCTACATTGAGTGGAAGTGCTGTATCGATTTGCAACTGGTGCATACCAAACCAGCAGGTTGGGTTGGCAAGGTCGGCTAACCTGGTGGCCGGTGAGAGGACTGGAAACTTTGGCTTACCGAAACCAGTGCCAAAGTGCTACTGTGGGGCTTGCATGGGGAGGTTATCTGGTTTGTGCTCCAAGATGGCATCCGCAAGTGCATGCTGCTGATCAGCTGGCTGGCATCTTGGTGCTGAGGACTGCCAGGGGCAGCATCTAGTGGTGCTTCCTGCGCTTTCATGGCTGATGTTGCAATGCCCTCGTCAACAGACGTACTCAGTTGTTTGAGGTAATTCCGTGCGGCATCTACTGCTGTTACAGGTCAGCCACCATGTTGCGTAGATGTGCGTAATGAAGTTGGCAAATGCCAGAATCTTTGGCACCTGCTGCCGTGTGGTGATGGTGCCATGGGGATGCAAGATGTGCTGTTCCATCAAAGCCAGCTAGAGAGTGCAGAGGAGCTTGCCCATCCAGCGCGCCTTGTGCACAGTCCAGGCCGTTGGAAGTTTACTGGAGTCTACATCATCTGCACCCAGAGAAGACACAGCTGCACAAAGTCATGGTAGTCGCACTCACCTCGTCTGTAGTCTATCACTGCTGCAGCACACATGGTGAATTCAGCACTTAACTTGCCCAGGAACAATGGGCCACTGTAGTTGTGCAGCAGCAAGCTCCAGTTGTACTTTAGACACCTAAACAACCTCTGGTGAGGGTGAGGTCAGTGAAGATGTGGCTGAGGAGCACCTCACCAATGGGATGCCAGCACCCGGACAAGAGCAGTGGTCTACCAAGTGAGAGCTGGATGGCAATGCAGGCTGCTGTGAGATTGCCTGTGTTTGATGAAGTGGTGTCGAATACCATATTGACAACCTGGTCGACACAGCACCAGCCCTGTAGTAGTTTGCATGTCAGCCAGGTGATCATCTCTCCGCACGCCTCGTCTTTCCTCTTTGTGGATGGGGCACACTAGATGCTGCCCCTGGCACTCCTCAGCACCAGCTAATCAGCAGCATGCACTTGTGGATGCCATCTTGGAGCACAAACCAGTTAACCTCCCCATTCAAGCCCCACAGTAGCACTTTGGCACTGGTTTCGGTAAGCCAAAGTTTCCAGTCCCCTCACCGGCCACCAGGTTAGCCGACCTTGCCAACCCAGACTGCTGGTTCGGTATGCACCAGTTGCAAATCAATACAGCATTTCTTCCACTCAATGTAGAGGATTGGGGTACCAGTGCATCATTCCAGGCAGGTGTGGTGAATGTGCGTGCCATCAATGTTGTGAATGACTGTGCCAAGCGAGGGGTCAAACTCACATCAGACTTTGTGGCAGCAACCAAGTGAGCAACACCTTCAGAATGTGCTGCATTTAGTTGAGCATGACCGCCGTGAACAGCCCAATCTTCGCTCCTACAAGCGCAAGCTGAACACAGTGAATGACTAGGACAATATTTCAATATTTTTAAACATTTTTCAATGAAAATGTAAATGTTTCTTCTTGATTAAACACCTTGTCTCTTGGCAGAAACACCTCCTCACAAACTATTTCTTGTATTTTTTTGAGAAATTGCAGTGTCATGTTATCAAGAAATGAGTTCTAAAAGCAGCCGGAATGTCACTTAACTAGGACAATATTTCAATATTTTCAAACATTTTTCAGTGACTTTAAATGAAAATGTAAATGTTTCTTCTTGATTAAAACACCCTTTCTCTTGTCAGAAACACCTTCTCACAAACTATTTGTTGTATTTTGGAGAAATTGTCATGTCATGAAGAAATGAAAGCTCTAAAAGCAGCCGAAATGTCACTTTTCCCTAAATTTGACATGCTGCGTTGCACCTCTAACTATGAATGAATTCTCCCCAAACTTTGCTAAAATCATTTGTATAGACAGTGGAACAAAGTTCTAGATGGAATGAAATGAAATTCTGACGTTAAATATTTTGCATTGAAATTTGATGCACTAATGTACGTGTATAAATATGAATGGTTTGAACAGTACTCACTATGTACATGGGTCCACTGCATTGTCTTATGCAATCTGTGTACAAGACGTACACAATCCTACGCATGACTCCAGAATCTGTACACGCACGCACACGCACACGCACACGCACACACACACACACACACACACATTGTCTTCGTCAGTGATTTGAAATCATCGCTTCATGTCTGTGCGATCCTGCCCCGGAACAACGGTGTGACGCAGCCAGAGAACACAGCCGACCTACAGGCCCACACCTCGTTGCATCTGCGATGCGGTGTGGGCTTGCAGATCAGCTGAGGCGGCGGTACAGCTGAACTGCATGTTGGAGTTGATGGCTCCTCTACATATCAGGCTATAGTTCACATAACAGTAATATCAAACAGCCAACAGTGTGAACAATAAATCAATGCTAATTTACTGTCCTTGGACATTCATTTTTTGAGGCACTTATCCTTTGGAGAAGTACATTTCCCATTCACTTGTCTAGGTACAAAAGTCAATGTAAAAAAATAGACATTTCACAGTAAATTCTTTCTTAAATGCATGCATAGGAGTCAGACATTGAAATAGAATAAACAACAAAAGGACTTCTAACGACACCCCTTGCTCCCTCCATCCTCCACTCCATAGTCTGCATACAGCACAAAGCTGCTAGGAACGTCACAGAAAAAGTGAAACCAAGAGCCACTTGTCCAACGGAACAAGTGGTGGAAAGTACATTTTCAATGAGCTTATTACTTGTCCCGAGCAACAGGACAAGCCTTAATGTCAAGCCCTGTAGCCTATATTTTGGCTGTAATGTGAAATTTGGAGACTGCCACAAATATAAAAAAAAAAAAAAAAACTATTTTTCTTCAGCATCCCTAATTGTATTGAGACTCACCCAGCCTCCTGCAGCCCATGTAGTACAGCTGTGTCATATATTTATAGATAGTAGAGTATAGTATAATATAGTGTAGTGTAGTGTAGTGTAGTGTAGTGTAGTGTAGTGTGGTGTAGTGTGGTGTAGTGTAATGTAGTGTAGTGTAGTGTAGTGGCTCACCCAGCCTCCAGCGGCCCATGTAGTACAGCTGTGTCATATATGTATTGTATAGTATAGTATAGTATACTGTAGTATAGTATAGTATAGTATAGTATAGTATAGTATAGTGGCTCACCCAGCCTCCAGCGGCCCATGTAGTACAGCTGTGTCATATATGTATTGTATAGTATAGTATAATGTAGTATAGTATAGTATAGTATAGTATAGTATAGTATAGTAAAGTATAGTATAGTATAGTATAGTGGCTCACCCAGCCTCCAGCGGCCCATGTAGTACAGCTGTGCCATACAGTATATTTATAGATTGTATATATATTATTATATAGTATATAATATAGTATTATATACGGTAGTACAGTGACTCACCCAGCCTCCAGCGGCCCATGTAGTACAGCTGGATGCTGAGCAGCAGAGTGGCCAGGATGTGGATGACTGAGAACACGATCCAGAACGCCGTGTTTCCTCTGCCAAACACCTGCATGTGAAACATATAAACACTATTATAACACCATGTTTCCTCTGCCAAACACCTGCATGTGAAACATATAAACACTATTATAACAGCATGTTTTATCTACCAAACACCTGCATGTGAAACATATAAACACTATTATAACAGCATGTTTTATCTACCAAACACCTGCATGTGAAACATATAAACACTATTATAACAGCATGTTTTATCTACCAAACACCTGCATGTGAAACATATAAACACTATTATAACAGCATGTTTTATCTACCAAACACCTGCATGTGAAACATAACACCACGTTTCCTCTGCCAAACACCTGCATGTGAAACATATAAACACTATTATAACAGCATGTTTCCTCTGCCAAACACCTGCATGTGAAACATATAAACACTATTATAACAGCATGTTTCCTCTGCCAAACACCTGCATGTGAAACATATAAACACTATTATAACAGCATGTTTCCTCTACCAAACACCTGCATGTGAAACATATAAACACTATTATAACAGCATGTTTCCTCTACCAAACACCTGCATGTGAAACATATAAACACTATTATAACAGCATGTTTTATCTACCAAACACCTCCATGTGAAACATATAAACACTATTATAACAGCATGTTTTATCTACCAAACACCTGCATGTGAAACATATAAACACTATTATAACAGCATGTTTTATCTACCAAACACCTCCATGTGAAACATATAAACACTATTATAACAGCATGTTTCCTCTACCAAACACCTGCATGTCAACATATAATAACACCATTATAATGCCATGCTTCCTCTGCCAAACACCTGCATGTGAAACATATAAACACTATTATAACAGCATGTTTCCTCTACCAAACACCTGCATGTGAAACATATAAACACTATTATAACAGCATGTTTTATCTACCAAACACCTGCATGTGAAACATATAAACACTATTATAACAGCATGTTTTATCTACCAAACACCTGCATGTGAAACATATAAACACTATTATAACAGCATGTTTTATCTACCAAACACCTCCATGTGAAACATAACACCACGTTTCCTCTGCCAAACACCTGCATGTGA
Source organism: Nannobrachium achirus (assembly GCF_963921795.1). Lineage (NCBI taxonomy): Eukaryota > Metazoa > Chordata > Actinopteri > Myctophiformes > Myctophidae > Nannobrachium > Nannobrachium achirus. The sequence goes on along the minus strand of NC_137817.1, from coordinate 58,927,491 downwards.
AACATATAAACACTATTATAACAGCATGTTTCCTCTACCAAACACCTGCATGTCAACATATAATAACACCATTATAATGCCATGCTTCCTCTGCCAAACACCTGCATGTGAAACATATAATAAACACCATTATAACGCCATGCTTCCTCTGCCAAACACCTGCATGTGAACATATTATAACAGCATGTTTCCGCTGCCAAACACCTGCATGTGAAACATAGCATTAGAACACTGTGTTATCTCTCCCCAAATACCTACAAGTCAACAACACGTACTAGAACCAAGTGATGTCTCTTCACAAGCACCTGCATGTGAAAAATTAGCATTAGAACGCCATCCCAAACACCTGCATGTGATCAAGTCAGAGCATGTGAGCGGAGTGGGGAGTGCGGTGGCGAGATTTTGAATTGAGCGTGGAGTGGGTTTTAAAATGGGTCAGAGCTGCTTTGGAGCGAGGACCACCTCCCACTCCATGCTGCTCCGGTCGGAGCCGCGGACCACCACATATTTGGGCATGCCTGGTCGCACGGACAGACAAAGAAATCCTCAACACTGCAGCAGAAATGCACAGCGCACGTCCATGAGCAAGATTTTAAATTTTTCAGTAATCCACACAAATATGTTCATAAATTGTGTCCGGGTAGCTCAGTCAGTAGAGCTCACGCCTTTGGACCACAAGGTCATGGGTTCGATCCCGGGCACCGCTTGAGTGTGGCAAGCCGTGGCGTATTGTAACGGGGACAAACTCCTGTGTGTTACCAGCTGATACTGACAATAAGCCACTCCCAACCAGATCAGTTTATTTATACTAGTAAGACGCCTCAGAGCTACATACGACCTCGCCCTTAATTCTTGGCCATCTGGCCAATGATGTATATCGGACCAGTTACCCATATATGGAGATCCATGTACAGTACATCCCTTTTATGCCCATACATGGAGATCCCTGTCTGAACCAGCCACACATATATGGGCTGTCTTCCTCCATATATGAACATTCCCATATGAAATCCTGTTAGATATGATGACATCAGGGATCTCCATATTTGGGCATAAAAGGGATTATGTTAGAGTGGTTCCCATGACATTACAACATACAATATATTTTATGCCCATACATGGAGATCCGTATCTGAACCAGCCACACAGATATGGGCCATGTCTTGGCCATCTGGCCAGTGATATATATTATATTGATGACATCAGGGATCTTCATATATGGGCATAAAAGGGATTCTGGGAAATACCCATATATGGACTTTTACATAGGTGTAGGTGATGTCACCTGTGATATCACCTGTGATGTCACAGTGATGTGTCAAGGGAACAACCCATAGACTGTAAAAATGTGTACACACACGTCTACACGGACGCGGACAATATGTTACATTTCTCATGGTAAACTGTGACCTTCGGTTGCAATCAACATGAGCGGCCCCCTGGAGCGAGGAGCAGCATTTCCCCCTGCTCCACTCACATGCTCTGGATCAAGTATTAGAACACAGCATTATCTCTCTGTAAACACCTGTCCTGCATATGAAAAACTAGCATTAGAACACCATCGCACACACCAAGCACGTGCATGCATTACTCACCACTCCCAGCACAGAGAAGAAGATGACTCCTGCCAGACAGGCGTACGCAGTGTAAGCACTGGCGTTGATGTCTGGATGTCTCTTCTGGTAGAGCTTCAGCATGCAGAGCCCTGCTATCATGTACATGAAGGATGTATCTGGACACAGAAACACATTTATAGCTGTTAGAAAACCCCATTAAGAAGAACTGAGGCAGATTCTACAAACGTCTTCTAAATTCTGAACAGTTTTCTGAAAACCCTATGTTTCTGTATCAGTGATGCTCAACCGCTTTCATGTCAACGACCCGCAACATTACATTTTATTTGGTCGCGGACTAGGGATGGGACGATACGCAATATTATCGTATATTGTGATAAAAACACTCAGGATAATCGTATCGTGAAAATGTAATATATCGCGATATCGTCCTCTGTCATGCACTGGGATCAATTCCCCTTTTATTTGTCGAGCTGCATATCTGGTACCATTTAAACCCTCTATAATTGGTGAAAGGTACTTATAATATCCATACTTGTTAGTCTTTTTTTCACTCTCTATCAAATGTCTTTGCCAAAAAATAGCCGATCTACAAGCTCACAACGCGTCGCAACGCGACACAATTAACGATTTAATTGTGATTTGGTCGTTGACAATTACATTTCTGTTTGGCTTATAGGCTTTGAAGTTGCACATGGCAGATATGACACAATAACTTAAATGTACAAAGAAATGACTGACATAATTGACAACTTTATACTTAAAAAAAGAACATTGATAGTGGATAAAGCAGATCTACAAGCTCTTGAATGGAAACTAGTGGAAATAGTAGATCTACATGCTCACAATGTGTCGCATCGCGATTCCACTATTTTTGAAAACATTTTTCAACATGGAAACGATTCAGACGAATATGACAAAATAATTGAGATTATGTCAAATATTGCGAGTAGACGACTATGTAATAATTGTGACAGGCTTAGGTTTGACTTGTAAATGTTTGGGAGTTTGTTTACCGAACTGGAAGTTGGTGTAGTTGGGACAGACGTGGTAGCAGGCACTGAGCAGCCCCTCCATCATCAGAGCGGTTCCCATGGCATAGAACAGACCAAAGTGCTTGGGGATGCCACACTCCTGTAGACACACAGAGAAAAAAACAATAAATAACAACATACAAGACACTGGGGAAGTGACTTGCCTTCAACTGGAGAAACTGGGGGCGCCCGCTGGCTTAGTGGCAAGTCAATAAAATGTTAGGGCAAGTTTGCTGTCAGGCTGCCCGACGGGCAAGTGTGTTCAGTCTTCATTAAATATTATTGGCTATTCATGAAGAACAATGTTACCTTTTTATAACTAGCAGTTGCACTCGTTCTGTTTTTTCAAAGTGACTGTCGCCACTCTACATTTTTGAAGTACACATTGTTTTTTTCTACAAGTGAAAAATGTTAACAATCATTCTAAAACGGTTAGTTCCAATACTTGATTCTGATTGTCTGGTTTCTGATTAGACCAATGTCTAAATCACACGATAATCCACACCTTGAATCAGTTTGGATCAAACCCAGGTGAGTTATTTCTTTCCACAGTGTTGTGAAGATCAACTAGAGAAGGGAGCGCTCGATTTGCTCTCAAATCCTGCTTCGCCTCGTGTCTCACCACGCCTCTCAGCCGTTATAAAATACAGGGTAACCAGAGGCCTCTTGTGGCTTATTGCTTACCATGACTGATGTCTGCTACAAGAATGTCAACTGTATTGTTATTCTGTCTCATAGGCACTCTGTAACTGTCTGTTCTCCTATTGTCTGAACGCACTGGCAGTGTTCCTGTCCTTTGTACAAGACATTCTTGCACTTCTGTTCATGTGGACTAGGGTTGTTCGATTAATCGATTTTTAATCGTAACCCGTTTTTTTTCCTTTGGACGATTTAAAAAAATGGAAATCGTAAAATCGATTTTCACTTTAATTAGGGAAATTCTTACTCATTGGAGCCTTGCACGCGCAAAAAGTACACAGCCCCGTCCTCCTAAAGCAGGACGACAAGGTCCGACACCAAATTAATACTACTTTCTATCTGATGTGTAATTTCTTTGATGCGCGTTTAGCGCACGTCAGACTGAGCAGAGTTCACCACCGCAATGCGCTCACTCGCGATGGTTCAAGCAGCAAACAGAACAAAACGCTGCTGAGCTGGTAAACTTACTTACTTGTTGTAGTTTGAAAGAAGCTTATTAATTCTGTGTTACCCACCTACTGACTGTAGTCTACTCCTACTGTCCATGTCACTGTGTTAATTTTGCGTCGGGAAGCGAAGCGCTTCGCCTCCGTTTACAATCAGTCAACATCTCCGTGCATGAGTGGTGCAGGGCAGGGGCGTAGCCAGGAATTACATTTTGGTAGGCGAAATGCCTACCAAAATGCCTCACCAGCCTCCAAGAGCTGGCTTGTTTTGGCTGTTTTGTCACTCACTATTGATAATGAAACACTAAGGACGCTAAGTTGTATGTGATTGTTGCACAACTAAAGTTATTATTATTAATACCCTTATTGTTTTATTGCATTTTGCTATTTGGCTATATAAAAAAAATCAAAAAATGAAACAATAATGAAAAAAAAAATCATTTCCTTGCATTTTTTAAATGAAAACAAAATAGTTGAAACAATGTAATATTCTTTTAACAAAAAATCGAAATCGAAATCGAAAATCGGGATTTCAGAGAAAATAATCGAGATTTTATTTTTTGGCCATATCGAACAACCCTAATGTGGACATAAAGATATCTCTCACCAGTGCGTTGATGTGGTTGCGGAGCAGCGCTGTGTGTGTGTGTGTGTGTGTGTGTGTGTGTGTGTGTGTACCAGTGCGTTGATGTCGTTGCGGAACAGAGCTCGGTTGTGGACGATGTCTTTCTTCAGCACGATGAGCAGGAACAGCAGACCCAGCAGGACGTAACCCACGTTACTGAGGATGTTGTTGAACGCACTGCAAAGACAGAGAGGAGTCTGTAGCCTGTGTTCACACAAAAAAGGCCCTAAACCTAACCATTAACACATCTGGTGCCAACCCCGAGTTTCCTGAGTTTGTATAGGTACCACCCCTGTGCCAACCCCGAGTTTCCCGAGTTTGGGCCGTTTTTGAAGAACATTTTTTTTTTCAAAAAGGTTTTTTGGACCTCAAAAAACGTATTAGGCATGATTGCGATCGCGAAATTGTGTGTTTAACCCCCATACCAACCCATTCTTTCAAAAATGGCAGCCATGTTTGTTTACATCTGAAGAAAACATAATGGCTGCTAGATCATGAATGCCTGAAAGGATTTCCAAGCTGATTTTTTAGTTTGAAAGCTGTGAACAGCATCTACACACGTGGTGCATGATCTAGGCATGGGCGTGCACGATCCGTGCACTATAAATTACATGGAAGTCTATGGAGACCATGGCATTGCGGACCTTTAAAGAGACTTAATTGACTGCAACATAAGTGTTAAATGCCGAATCCTAACCCCTAATGAAAAACATGAAAACGTCAATGTCTATTTCTCAAATTCTATTGACATGTTGGCCCTCACAAGCCAGTAATACACTCACGCACACACACTCGCACTCTCTCTCTCTCTCTCTCTCTCGCTCTCTCTCTCTCTCTCACACACAAACACACACCCTACCTCAGATTTCCCAGTGGGTGAGCACAAAAGAAGTTGTAATAACAGATGTCCTGATTCCCTGTTACATTAACAACCTAGGAGGAGAGGAGAGGAGAGGAGAGGAGAGGAGAGGAGAGGAGAGGAGAGGAGAGGAGAGGAGAGGAGAGGAGAGGAGAGAAGAGAAAGGGAGATGGAGATTTTAGTCTTATAACTAGATATCATTGCGGTCAGGCAGAAACCTCTTGTAGCAACTATATAAAATATACAGTAGTTAAAGCAGAAATAAGCAGTTTTCTGCTGACATAAGCAGGAATCATGCAATTGCTTATTTTACATTTTAATTTTAATTGTATTTTATTCAGGCGGCTAACAATGCTTCCTAAAGAAATGTTGTGTGTGTGTGACACTTCCTGGGGCTACAATCTGCCTCCAAAACTATTATTTTTATCTGTGAGAAGTTCTGTCATTGGTCGATTAAACTGGGTCACCCCTCCAAAATAACAGACCAATCAGGACCGCCTCTTGTTCTTGTTCATATTGGTTGACCTGTCTGTCAATCCTTTTAGCCCCGGTCGGCTGGTTCATGCACCAATGAGCTGCTAATGACAGAGCTTCTTACAGATAAAATAATAGTTTTGGAGGTAGACTGCGGCTCCTAGAAGCGCCACAGAGACTAGATTTGTTTAGGGAGCATTGTTAGCCGCCTGAATATAATAAAATAAAAATAAAAAATAAAAATAAGCAATTGCACGATTCCTGCTTATGTCAGCAGAAAACTGCTTATTTCTGCTTTAATATTTAGTCACAAGATCTTATCTCCCTCATAGCTACTTAATGATTAATTAATAGTTACCGTCTGATAGGTGATGACCAACTGCACCACAGGCAGGGCGTAGAACACAGCGATGGTGGCGATGTTCCTGAACACACATCAATATCATTAATATTACTATTAAAACATTAAGTCATTTACTGCCCCAACCCGAGGATCCTGAGAAAAAGCCGTTGGTCGTCTCCGCCAGGCCCGAGGAACCAGAGAATTTAAAAACGCTTTAATCGATATAAAACAATTCATAATCGCCGATCGGGCTGCTCAGCGTTTCCCCGTTTGTTTACCTCCTGATTCGTCCGGTAATCCGGAACCGGAAGCCATAACCCGTAACCAGAAGAATCCGTTTAAGTTTGGCTGTAGTTCTTTCGTTTGTTTACGTTCCAAGCACTGTGGGGCTTGCTGGAGAACGGTGAATCGGATTCACATGCATTGTTTTGTGTTCACAAACGGCGAACGGCGTGAACACGAGCACACGCATGCGCCCACGTTAAAAGATAAGTAAAGTCTTGCAGTCAACTAGGGCAGTTCGATTTGGCCTAAAAATAAAATGCCAATTTATTTGTTCGAAAAATTGATTCAGATTATTTGGAAAAAAAAATTATACATTGTTTCAAATATGTTGTTTTCATTTAAAAAATGTTTTTTTTTTTTTTTTTACATTTCCGGACAAATAGCCCATGTAGCATTGGTGCCCACCATGTTTAGGTGCCCAGGCTTCCTGCACCCTTTTGCAATGTGAAATGCCATCGAATCTGTATTTTCCACGTCGTCTCTGTCTGGGAAAGCAAGCTGATAAGCTTTTATTGTGAAGCCAAAATTTTCTGAACGCCGCGAATGCGACGTGTTGTGAGCTTGTAGATCAGCTAGTTTCAGAATGCAACACAGCGCTCCCCAATGGAAAATAAACACAGTGACACAGGGACAGTAGGTGGGTAACACAGCAATACGTTTCTTTTTTCAGTGGCCCGTTTAATCAAACTTCAACAACAAGTTTACCAGCTCAGAGTTTGTTCTGTGTTTGTATCAGTGCGAGTGAGCACACATCATAGTGGTGAGGGCACATCAGAGAGAAATTTGGTGTCGGACCTTGTCGTGCTTTAGGAGGACCGGGCAGTGGAATTTTTGCCCCGTGCAAGGCTCTAATGAGTGAGATCCACTCCAGAATTACGCTAATTAAAGTGAAAATCAATTTGATGATGTTCTTCTTTTTTAAATCAACCAAAAGAAAAAATCTGATTTGGATTAAAAGTCGATTTATCAAACAGCCCTGAATAGAACTGAATAGTGTGATGATGGCAGACCCCTGACCAGTGTTGGTGGAGATCGGAGCAACGGTCCAGCTCGCAGCTCCGCACGTCACGTTTGTGACGCCCAGCCACCGTCAGTTGACCTTCTAGGCAATGTTAGCATAGAATTAGTGCTGAAGCCCTCACTGGTAACCTGTCCTGCTTCGAGGCCTAACCTTCAATTGAGTGTTTTAGATTCTTGCATCTCAGTGTATTTGATCCTTTTTTTTGTAGTTATTTAAGGTCTCCAGGCATTCTAACTGGTTAAATAAAGGATTATATAAGTGATCCACTCACCAGAAGTAGATCTGGTATTTTTTACTGAGGATCCTCTTGTCCTTGCGTGCCAGGTCAGACACACACAGGAACTTCTGGAAAGGAGAAAAACCAAGCCCACTTCAATCAACAGCAGCTTAACTCTAGAACTACAGTACTTCTATTAGGAGTGACAGTTAATCATATGTACACATACTGTATGACCTATCGTGTATAGCAGCACGATAGGAGACAGAGAACAGTGGTGTGTGTGTGTGTGTGTGTGTGTGTGTTACCTTGGTGCGTACGATGTTCTTGTCGGAGTCGATATCGGCCAGCGTATCGTAGTCGTCCTCCTCTACTGAACTCAGAGACTCTGCTCTGCTCCGCCCCACGCTGTCCAGCGAGCGCTCTGATTGGACAGACAGATACAGGTTTAAGAAAACACTAAAAACATAACATTTCTGTGCATTCGTTCAACATGAAGAGAATCATCAGCGTTCAGGTTGAAGCCAGTTGGGGATTCAATGTCTCTTTCTGTCCAATAATATCAAGGCATCTTTCGTATATTATCAATCATCTTCTTATTGGAAAGAGCAGTGGTTCTCAAACGCCTTCATGTCAAGGAGGACCCCCCCAAATTTGATAATATGTATTTGTCCGCGAATCTCCATTTGGAAATAATGTGTGCCAGGGACCCTCATAAGAGAAGATTTGTGCATATTCAAAATTCTTCCATCTTGCTATTTTCAAATAGCCCAAACTATGAAATTATGGTTGAAGTGGGTTGAACTGTTCCTCGTCTTGCTGGGGACCCCCTGGAAGAACCCACTACTCAAGGACCCCTAGGGGTCCACCAGACTTTGAGAACCACTGAATTAAGAGGAATTTCCTCTGAGATGGAGACCGATCTGTGCACGTTAAGACATTTCTTCTGGGGTTCGTCAGGCCACTGGATCATGGGAGGCTGGCCACACGTACAACTATGCACGCACGCACACACACCCCTTCATTCACATTAACCACGTTAAATCTGGTGACGTTATTTTTGGATCATTGTAGGCGAAGATTTTCAAAAGATTTCCAAAATTAAAAAACCTTAAAGGGGCATGAAACCTCAGGCTGATTTTGTATTTTTAAAATAAAACTACAGTAACTCATTTACAGGCACAGACCAGATATGATGAGAGCCATTACTTTGGCCTTGATGAGAGTCCATTGTTGGCCACTAGAGGGAGCTGTTCACCAAGCTATGGAGTCACACTTAGTTCCTGGCTTCTCTGAGACTTGATCTAACTTTACATGGGATTATCTAAACAGGGCAGTTTTCCTGATTCCATGACATCAATGTGTATCTTTTGAGACCATCGATGGCCGGATTGGATAGACAAATTATTCTATAATGTTTCAAAGGTTAGTGAAAAACTGGTAAAATGCTGGCAGAAAATGGTAAATAAACTCTGGTAATAAATTATTTAAAAACATGGCATGCTAATAAGCAACACTGCTGCCGCTAATAAAAATGAATAATGGGTGTTTGGGCGTGTTAGATTTACCGTGTCCAGAGACACTGGAGTGCCAATGTGCGCCCATGTGCCACACATAAGACAGTATTGACACTCTTAGGTGTGTCAATATAGCCAGACGGATAAACCATCCCAGTCACATGAGTTCACATCATCATGTCTTCTACGGACCATCTGAATTCACATCATCATGATGCGACGCGCTTTGAGCTTGTAGATCGGCCATTTCCACTATTTTTGAAAAGGTTTGAAAATATGAACATTTTTCAACATCAAAACGATTATGACAATTATGTCAAAAGAAAAGCAATTAGACGATGATGTAATAATTGTGTCAGGCCTACTTGGGGACCAGAGCGGTCTACAGCAGACAAATGATGTGAACTCACACGACCGGAAGAGTTTACCAGGCTACTGTCAACACACTCACCCACAGTAAGTGTATTATTTACACAGTCAATACAGCCATGTGTAATGAAACACCCGTTATTCATTTGTTCAGCTGTAGCTGTGTTGCTTACATTAGTGCTTCTCACATTCTTACATGTCAAAGTCTCTCCTTAACCCCCTAAAGGAACACATTACACCATGGTGTACTATAAGGTCATCCTCATGCAGCCTATGGTTTCATCCTCCTTTAAGTGGTTTTAAATAAAAGAGAATCATATTTGAGAGCATGATGCTGATTGGTGGGGCGTGCCGATGTGAATGATTGATTAGCATGTTGCTGATTGGTGTGCTGTGCGGAAGGGAGTGATTCTATTGGCCAGTGAGTGTCACCAATGCGGAGGGCTATGTAGTGAAGATGATTGAGGATTGGCCGTCGTTTGAACGGCTCGTGACCTATTGGATAGAAGCACACGGACGACAGCCAATGAGAGGCAACCTAATGCATTGACAACCAATGAGGAGCAACTTAAGGCACGGACAACCTAATGGACACAAACACACAGACAACCAATGACAAATGACACACAGACAAACCAATGACAGACAGTCTCAGCTGGACAGTGGGGTAGTGAGAGGCTGGGAAGACACAGTTTTAGTGATAATGGAATGCCTAACTCTGTGTGTGTGTGTGTGTGTGTGTGTGTGTGTGTGTGTGTGTGTGTGTGTGTGTGTGTGTGTGTGTGTGTGTGTGTGTGTGTGTGTGTGTGTGTGTGTGTGTGTGTGTGTGTGTGCGTGCTTGCGTGTACCCATGTATCCATAGTTGTTGTCAGTTGAAGTAGCACTGTCAGTGACGGCCTCGGAGCTTAGTATGCTGCCGTTGTCAGCTGTAGAGAGAGAAGAAAGCCTGGTCACTTTTACTGTACATGTGTTTTAACACTCAATTAAACCTTTACCTGAACTAGCGTTTTATTTCATACCAGACACAATAACTCACCGAAGGATCCATATTCGTAGGGCGAGGCTGGAGTCTTTCCTGCGGATGCAGATGATAACATCAACACCATCACAACATAAATATATATATTCACAGATGATAACATTATATCCCCATCACCGCAACGGAAACAGCATCTGACAGAGTGTTGTTTTTGACAGCAAATTTTGATTTAGTTTTAGTCATAGTCTTTTGAATAAAATGTCATAATTTAGTCACCTGAAAAGTATTAGTTTTACTCTAATTTTAGTCGACTAAATATCATACGATTTTAGTTGACTAAATCTACAGTTGATTTAGTCAACTGAAATACATTTTGACAGGCCTTGTTGGCATCGTAATGACTGATTTTACACTTGGTTGCGTGCTGAAAATAGCCGATCTACAAGCTTGCGACGCGTTGTGAGCTTGTAGATCTGCTATTTTCAGCACGCAAAACCTGAGAGCAACCAAATATAAAATTACTCTCTTCTCCACTAGTCCCTCTCTAACGTTTTAGTCTAGTTTTTTATTTTGTTGATGAAATTGTCAATATATTTAGTCTTAGTTTTAGTCATCACAGATTACTTTTTATTTAGTTTTTATTTAGTTTTCGTCAGTGAAAAAAATGCAGTCGACAAAATGTTTCGTCATAGTTTTAGTCGACGAAATCAACACTGATCTGACACAAAACTAATGTACGTACTGTACTAGGCTACTACCGCATGTTGCTGCGGTGTCGCAGAGAGACTGTATGTCATGGTTCCCCAATTAGTTTTCCCCAAGGGCCGAATTATGTCTAGGGCACCGAGCCGAGGGCCACAACATTGCAGGGGGCGACGCCGGTGTTCCCACTACTCCAGCGACAGTTCAGATATCGTCGTTGTCGGGTGAAAATCTTGTATGTCCAAAACCGTTCGTTTTGCATTTATTTATTAAATGATTTAAACTAGTGAAAACAGCCGATCTACAAGCACACAACGCCTCGCACCACGAGGCGTTGTGTGCTTGTAGATCTGCTGTTTTCACTACTTTTTTGCGACGGCCTTGTATGATTTGTGAAAGAACGTACACATTTGGAGATACAAGATTTCCACCCGACAACGACGATATACTAGTGTTGTTGCTGCTCTTATACCACCATTATTACTGGGGTTGGTGTGGGCCAGACAGTAGCCCCCCGCGGGCCGCAAATGGCCCGCGGGCTGCCTATTGGGGAACCCTGCTGTACACAGTGAAGGTTGTTGGGGACATGCAGGGATGTGAACACCACACAATGGTTAAGGTGGTTATAATGTGAAGTGACACAGATGCTTCCCAAGTCTGTAATGGTTTAAGGTAATTGTCCGTTTCTGTTGTCAATAGGCGGTAAAACATGTTTAACAACTTTCCAAAGCACGCAGGCATGAAGAGGGTCTGGAAGCATAGTTAGTAGCTTTACCCTGCAACACAGCCACACAACCTGCTACTGTATGCATCTAAACAAGTATATTTTCATCACATAAAGCATGCATGTAATGATATATAACAGATGCAGTCCGGAAGAAGGCACACACATCTGAAATATTACAACATGGTACAAGACAAGACAAGACAAGACAAAAGAATGGTTAGTCAGAAGAGAGAGTATAACCATGGACACAGTCATTTTTCAATTAATTTCTCTATTTTTTTCCTGCTCCCAAGGTGATTTAATATTTAACCTTTTTCCTCAAAGGTATGTATTTTACACAATTTCCTGATGTTCAATTAACAGCATTAAAACTGTTTCTACAAACAGCTGTCTCGCAGGGACATTGGGCCTTTGACAGAAAGAAACTGTGCCATGGAAGCACTCATAATGGTCTCTGATATTAACCCATTTAGGCCTAGACTTATTGAATGCTTGAACTATTGAAAAATATCAGATATACAAGCTCACAGCGCGGCACCGAGTGCCGCGCTGCGAGCTTGTAGATCTGCTATTTTTTTTAATCATGAGATTTTTTTGCAAGTCTTTGAATATATCTATTTAAAAGCGAACATTTGTAACTCAAATATTTGCTTCTGGGGGTCCCTGGAACAACATATTTTGAGATGGGCGTCCGTGGGTCTTTGAGGGTTCATTCTAGTTCCATGGAAAGCAGCGGAGAAAACTGTTAGTATGTACAGTAGGCACTAAAGAGTGCGTAAAATAACTGATCGATTCAGTTATTTTCACTAGGTTCTGAGGGTTAGGGTTAGGTTTAGGGCTGTTCCCTCGCTAGCATTACTGTCTCTTACCAAGTAGAGAGGCTGTGGGACGTTAGAGTAGCATGAAGGAGAGAGAGAGAGAGGGGTGGGGGACACATCAATATTATAGAAATTAATGATTAAACATGAAACATTGTTATTACATTAACAACCGTCATGTTAGGATACAGATTCAGAGAAATGAAATGTAACATTGCATTCTCCGTCTGAAAAAAAAACACAAAACAGGCTACACACTTAATCATTTTACACTTTAAAAAGTGTGGAAATAACAAACCTACAGGCTCACAGATCGTCTATTTCCACTAGTTTTGAAAACGTTTCAAAATGTATGAATATTTGCATCTGGATGAATGGAGACGATTGTGGTGATTTATGCAAAAATAACGAGCGATTTGAAGCGTAGTAACGCAAGTTAAAACAAATAGAGGATACAGCAGCACAGTAAACTTGTTTAGATTGTGGTAACGAATCAAATAACTGACATCAGGTGATTATGTAATAACTGGTACCTGTCTCTGCAGGTGACATGTCAGTAGGATTCACCAGCAGCTCTCTGTGGCTTGTTCTGTAGAACACACACGCACACGCACACACACACACACACACACACACACACACACACACACACACACACACACACACACACACACACACACAAAGATTAACACCACATCTTGTTCAATGAATGGTTAAAAATAGGGATGCCCCGATCACGTTTTTTTGCTCCCGATTCGATCCCGATCAAATATTATTGCTTCCGATTCGATCCCGATCTTTCCCGATCCGATCTTTTGGCAAGGCATTAAGAAAAAAACATTCTATTCATTCTATCACTTAGTGCAGCACTGAATCAACACATTAAAAACAAGATACAACATAATTCTATTACTTTTTTTTACAAAACAAAACAAAACAAAATATTACATTTAAATATCCTGTGTTGAACAAACTAAAATATGTCTAAAACCTCAGTAAACTTCTTCATAATCACATATAGGCCTATAACTGTCTCCAGCCACACGTCACACACAAACTATATAAAAACTGGTTAAACATTGGCCATTTTTAAAGTTGAAACAAAATAAAGTTAAGAACCAATTAACCAGTCTGCTTGAAAAGTATACATCTGTAGCAGCTAGTTGACAGTGCAGAGAGACATAATTGCCTTCCTTTGATCCATTAACAAGGGGCCGTTACTACTTATTGGCATCAGCTGCCAGCTGGACACAGAGTCTGACACAATCACCTCCCCTCTGCAGGGCTCATTTCTCCAAAAGCCCTTGAATATGATTGAAAATGATTAAGGATTACTGTGATTATGGTAAGCTTACGTTTCATATCGCATTCACCTTACCTGTAACTTTCACTATTCCAAGAAAATATTTTTTTGAAAAAAAAAAAAAAAAACTTTTTTTTTTACAATATTTTTTTTCCCGATCACCGATCTTATAAAAATGACCATATCGGCGGCCGATCCCGATCACGTGATCGGGCAACACTAGTTAAAAATGCCACTCTGAACCACAAAAACAGCTCCTGATGAGTAGGTTGGTGCCTTGCATTGTTTGCTCTGCCATTGTGTGTGTGTGTGTGTGTGTGTGTGTGTGTGTGTGTGTGTGTGTGTGTGTGTGTGTGTGTGTGTGTGTGTGTGTGTGTGTGTAGATAGATAGATAGATACCTTTATTATCCCAAGGGGGAAAATGAGTTGCCCAGAGGCAGCACAGCAGTATAAGGTTATTTACAAAGTTACAGAGAAGTGTGTATGTGTGTGTGTGTGTGTGTGTGTGTGTGTGTGTGTGTGTGTGTGTGTGTGTGTGTGTGTGTGTGTGTGTGTGTGTCTTACTTCTTGTTCTCCAGACAGGCCACCAAGAAGGTGATCAGGTAGAAAGACAGGAAGATTCCCAGACAGAACAGCATGCCCATGATGTACACCTCCGCTGGAATGATAATACATACATTATTAATACATTATGTACACCTCAGCTGTAAGATACGTCTGAGACAACCCATGCAGTCACGTTACTATAGTAACCCTACAGTGCACAGATCTACAAGCTCATAAGTTCACAGTGTGTTGCGGACACGACTCGTTGTGAACTTGTAGATCTGCCACTTTCAAAGCGTGACCCGTTGCGCTGTAGGGCGAAGTATAACTCTGGCTTATAGGACTGTGGAGCCGTTCTCACGTTATTGCATTTATAGGCGATATATCCGTCAATCTGCAAAGTTTGGGGCCGACGATGGACGATAGGAATATTTGGGCTTATCGCCCAACTCTACTTGTAAGTCTCTCTGGATAAGACCGTCTGCTAAATACCTACATTGTAAATTGTAAAAGCCAATTGTAAATTGTTGAGTCAATTTTATTTTCTTCTCTTTTACCGACAACTTCCAGAGAAGAGCGACGTTTTTCAGCCTTACAAGGATAGAGTAATAGATGTGTTCATACAATTCGATTGTGTCAGTCTTAGCTTCGGGTCAATAATCACCATGTATGAAAATCACGATAATCAACAACAACGATACATCTGTGTCGTGGTAGCAGGAAAGGTCGACCTAAAACAAAGTCGACCTCATTCGCACGACCGCGCGTTTCCCAACGTGTCTGTGGCCTTAAGCTAGATGCAGAATAGACCAAAATCAAATCTTTGCTTCTGGGGGTCCCTGGAACAAGATATTTTGTGATGGGGGTCTGTGGCCAAATACATATCATTCTGGGGGTCCTTGACATGACAAAGTTTGAGAAACAATGATAGCAAGATACGTTGTTTTTTTAGTTTTTTTTTTTTTTTTCAGAAAACTGTTAGGATTTAGAAGACATTTGTAGAATGTGCCTATCAGTGGTTAAGGACCCCCAAAATGTGTTTTTGCATTCTACATCTAGCTTAAGGCCACAGACTCGTTGGGAAACAAGTTTGTTTTAGGTCGACCTTTCCTGTATTCTGTGTTGTAACTCATACGTACAGTTGATGGCGGGGGACACGATGACGTCCACGTCCTTGGTGCGGTTCCCGGCGTCGATGAGCTTGTCGGGAAGCAGCGGGTAGAAGCTCAGCGGACCCCCGCATGCCTCGTCCTCCGTCTTCACCACCACCACCACGTAGAAGCTGTTCAGAGGGAAGTCCTTCTTCTGTGGAGACAGAGAGAGAGGTTGTTCTCTGTGCATGTGTGCGTGCCGTGCGTGCGTGCGTGCGAGTGTGTGTGTGTGGGCGTGTTGTTACCTTACCTGCACAGTGATGGCACCTTTTTTGGTCATGGTTTGGTACATTCCAATGAAGGCCACGTTGTTGTCAAGATCATACACAGGACACTGAGAGAGAGAGAGAGAGAGAGAGAGAGAGAGAGAGAGAGAGAGAGAGAGAGAGAGAGAGAGAGAGAGAGGGGGAGGGAGAGAGGGAGGGAGAGAGAGAGAGAGAGAAAAGGAAAAATGTAAGTAAAATACAAATTGTTTCTGTCCAAAGCCATTCCTTTTTTGTTTAACCGTTATTTGTAGTAGTGAAAATAGCCAATCTACAAGCTCACAACGCGTCGCATCACGATGGGTTCGAGCTTGTAGATTTGTAGATTATAAAATAGCTATTGAGTTAATTGACGGGAAAATATTTTTAAATATGAAGTAAAAGATAAAAGGTTTCTTCCCGACGCCAACAAAACTAAATTGAGTAGAATGGCTGGGCTGACATCCTCTGTAAAGGGGAACACACACCGGACGAGGAGGCGGCGCTTCAAAAAATACGGCCCCATTATTTTCAATGAACTAACCCACACTGGCGGCGTCAGACTCGCGCAGCCGCGCCGATATGCCGCTGTTCTATTTTTCCAGCGTTGCCGCGCGGTGAACATGTTCTCCCATGCTTCTCCCCACCGGGGGAAATGGATGTGCTGTGTGGCAGCGCGCCGCATCCAGTTGGGGTTACCGCGGGGCACTTCACGTGCGTCGATACCGCAACGCGACGCTGCGCAGCCGCCCGCGTCCAGTGTGTGCTCCCCTTAAGGCTCACAGTACTAAGATATGTGTGAGAGTCAGTCAGTAAACAGTACAACATCACCTTGGCCCAGCCAGCCAGAGGCCACTTAGGGTCATCAGCAGTGATACTGAAGGCTCATGTAGGGCTTGTGGAGGGTCTGGACTGGAGGCTAGGTTTTTTGGGGGGGAACAGCTTGTGGAGGTTTATAGGGTACAGTTTACAGAGGTATGGTTTGTGGAGGTACGGTGGTGTTGTGTTGGGTGTGTACCTGGATATCCTGGATGGACATGACGGAGCAGGGGAAGGCCATCTCTGAGCTGACCTTGACGATCACTGTGTCCACTCCTTCTGGGAAGACATACTTAAAGTACTGAGAGAGGAGAGGAGAGGAGAGGAGAGGAGAGGAGAGGAGAGTCAGAGAAAGAGAAAGGTGAGTCTTGCTTGGAGATAAAACATGGTACCAGTGAAGGGTGTCAGATCTCAGTGCATCACAGTGTAACAGAATTATGACAATACACGTTTCTAACCATGATTATAGTTATATCTCACAATAGTAGGCGAGCCATGTTCTCACCTGTAGCCTACCATTTCTAAATAGAGAATGTGTGACTATGTCCACTAAGCACACCTCCAGCTACCGTATTTGTGCCTGTTGTTGTGTATAAAAGAGACACAATCCTGACAATCTGGAGCTGCATTTGCATGTCTTGCAGTCTCTCTGTTTTTTTAGCTAATAAATAAATATATCGTTTCATTTCACTCTACCCTTGTGGTAATTTCATTCTATAATGAAGTAAGGTTTATAATTTCCATGATAACATTAAAACAACCACAGACAGAGTAGGTCATTATGGAACGGAACAGTAACATCCCACTTGACAAAACTAAACAAACAAAAAAGAAATAACAGCACATGAATGAATGCACTGTATGACAAACACAACATAGAGCAGTGTTTCTCAACCACTGTGCCTGGGGAACTTTGGTGTGCCCCTGAGAAGGGTCAAGTGTGCCCCTTGCTTGAAAGCCAGTATTGTATTTATCATTTTAAAAATGATTTAACCGCGAGGCGTTGTGTGCTCGTAGATCTGCTGTTTTCACTACTTTTGTGTGACAGCCTTGAATGTTGAAGCAGGGCTTTACTTTGAGAAGAAACCTACACATTTGAAACTTGGAGATACAAGGTTTCTCCCCGACAGCGATATTTACACCCCCGTATTATGTTGCTGTGCCCATGGATTCTTGGGACATGAAAAGTGTGCCCATGCAGAAAAGAAGGTTGAGAAACACTGACATAGAGGCTCCTCCTCCCGCTGCTCTGGAAGGCACAGATTAAACATTGACCCAACAAGGATGTCAATTGTCAACGCAAACTGAAGAGTCTTAACTCAACTCAACCTGACACCCTGCTGTGAAACATCACAGCTGTTTAAAACCATGTCAACCCACAGGGACGGAGGGCAAGACTACTGAGGTTTGCAATTAACACTGCATATTTGGAGCAGAATTCGATCAATAATAAATGTGCCCTGCATGTTTTTTATTGATTTTTAAAAATGTTCAGACAACATAAAATCACAAAAACAAAACACTGTTCAACAAGACAATACAGTCCTCTTTTCCAGTTCATCAACTATAATGCAATACATTTTTTTACAACACAATATTTGTTACATAGACCACTACATCTAAACCATCATACATTAAGCATCCGATTCACAGGTTTCACCCTATCCCCGAGAGGGATTCTGTCCCACCGCACTGACCTTTCGCACTGACCTTTCAGAAGGATCTGGGATATCTCAACCGGGAAATAATTTAGCATTGGGGACCATATGTTTTGAAAAGAGGCTTCGTTGCCTCTGTGCACTGCACATAATCTTTCATGGGGTAGCACCCCAAAGATCTCCCTATACCAGAGTTGTATGGTGGGGGGTTTATCTTTTATCCAGTTAATTAAGATACATTTTCTGGCTGAGAGTAAGAGTTTGTCAAATAACTTAAATTGTAGGGGTGTCAAATTGATGTCTTTTGATGGGAGAACCAAAATGAAGGCTCCCGGATCCTTCTTTATTTTAAATTTAAAAATGTCGCTTAGCTCACGTGCCACCTGGCTCCAGCACCTGGATATCCACTTACATTCCCAAAAGTAATGGTAGTAAGTTCCAAGATCAGTTTGACACTTTGACCGATCCATTTTGTTTAGTAACACAGGTGTAATGTGCAATCTATGAAGAATTTTGTATTGTGTTTCTCTTAGTCTATTGCAGGTGTAAACCTTTTTAACTGAATCGATGGCCTCCTGCCAGTCGTCCTCTATATATTCATTGTTAAGGTCCCTCTCCCACTTGCGGAACGATTGAACCTCCTGGGAATCCAAATAGTACAACATGGAGTAAAATGGCGAGATAAAGTGTGATACATTACTGCATTTATATAAAAAATCCTCTGCTTTGCTATAAAGGGAGCCATGTGGCAGTGGCAATTGTAATGAATTTATAAAGTGACGTATTTGGAAAAAACAAAAAAGCTGTTCCCTTGGGAGGTTGAATCGTGTCTGCAACTGCTGAAAAGACATCAGAACCCCTTCATTAAACAGGTCGGTCAGAAACCTAAGACCTTGGGAGTGCCAGGACTTAAAGATAACCGAGCTAGATCCTGGGCCAAATTCATGATTACTAAAGATGGGTGTTAGCATTGACCTGCGTTCTCCTCCACTAACATAGGTGGTGATCTGTCACCATACTCTGATGGAGGTGTAGATAATTGGATTACCCTTTATCTCCCTGTGAATCCCTGTGCCCTGCATGTTAATTACTCTCTCCGTCTCTCTCTCTCCTCTGACCTTTAGACCACCTTGTGAAAGGGAAGTAAATGGTTGCCTATCTCTCCTCTTCCACAAAAACACACTTTAAGATCAAGGTTCACAGTACATACCTGTGGCTGGGAGGGCGACGCGGTAAAGCTGAATTTCGTGTCTGTCCTGTAAAGACAGAATGAACATTGAACATTAATGGAAGGCACTGTATGAACAAACATCATCACAATGGCCTTCCTGTTTGCCTTGTAGGCTTTGCAAACACGTTAAAAGCTTGTTATAGCTTATAGGCCTAAATTGCTCTGGATTAAGAGCATCTGCTAAATGCCTAAATTGTAAATTGTAAACAAAAACTGCACAACTGATACATGACAAATAATAACTGAAACACACACAGAAATAACAGATAATGACCGATACCAATAACCAAAATAGATAATACATAATAATAGTGTGTGTGTGTGTGTGTGTGTGTGTGTGTGTGTGTGTGTGTGTGTGTGTGTGTGTGTGTGTGTGTGTGCGTGCGTGTGTGTGTGTGCTCCTCACTGCAGTGTAAACAGGTCCACTCTGCTGACTCTCAGCTGGTAGTGGGTCCCCAGCGTGGACAACGTGGACACGTCGATGTAGAAGAACTGCGTCTCGGAGAGGGCGTGGGACGGAGGCTGGCACAGGGTGCGAGCTACGTGGGCGTAGGGGTACTTCCTCTGGTAGCTGGACGGGACAGGGGACACGGGAACACGGGACAGAGAGACAGAGAGGTTGGGAATTAATGAAATGTATATACTGATACAGGTAATTATTGTAATTTGTCTTAACTTAATTATTTTATACTTTAGCTATTGAAAAATAGCAGATAAACAAGCTCACAGGAGTGCTGCGCTGTGAGCTTGTAGATCTGCTATTCTTGAAAATCTTTTTGCAAATCTTTGAATATCTTCTTCAACACGAACATGTGTAACTCAAGTATTTGCTTCTGGGGGGTCCCTGATGGGTTATGCCATCTCTCCGCCGTGCTGATATCAGCCCGACTCGGCCCAAATCAGCCGCAAAAGGAGTTGGATAGTCTCTCCTGCCGACAACAAGAGTTCGATAGCGTCGTGCCGATGGGTCGGGAGTCGGGACTAGTCGGACGTGGACGGCCAACCAGACCTGTTCGGTCAGGTCCCGACAGGATAAGCCCGTTGTTTGCACTGACCAATAGAGACTTTTTGTTTGGCACTGCACTATTAAGTAGTATTAATACTTGTGTTATGACGAGACAACGGTGAGACACTTACAGTATGTAGCATTGACTATTATGGATACTTTATTTGGTTAGGGTCACTTTTATGTTTGGCACTGCATTGATCCATCCATACATCTAGCCCTGGGCTGGTGAAAAGTGTTTTTTTTTGGTTGGTCCAGATACAGAGACTCCAGAGTGTTGCCAGGTTCTGTGAGTGAAAGTAAGCGGTCAGGTCTATGAAAACAAGCCCGAAAGAAGCAACCGGTGTCACCACTTGGGCCCTCAGCTATTCTCAAAAGGAATCTTGAAAACAAATAAGCAACTACACTTCAGAAACAAGCCCAAACAAAAGCGACTTTAAAGGGAAACGAGCCTAGGGTCGCTCATAATAAGCAGACCTGGCAACACGGGCAACAATGTTTGCAGACCAGAAATCATGGACAAGTGACCCTCCTTGTTTTCATTGTATGAACAGTTAATTTGGGCAACGCAGCAGAGTGGTCAGAGCACAGTGGTATAGAGATAGGTTTGTTAACATCCTTCAGCTATTATCTAGAAACATGTCACTATCTGTCACTATCTGCTAAGACCTGTTCCTCACAGCATGTCCTCTGCTTGGTGTGATGTCTGAACAGTCTGGTATGAACTGGTGAGTGGAAACTCCAAACCGAAAATGAATCAAAATTAACGTTCAATTCAGTGATTCGGAATCACAACATGTATCACTATTCAGTTCCACGCATGCGCACGTCCGATTGCACGTCCGAGCCACAAGGCTTTGTTGTAGTTTTTCTATGCATGCCGGTAGAAAAAGATTGTACAACGCGTTGCGAGGCGTTGAGAGCATGTAGATCAGCTATTTTCACAATAGCTGCCTCTAATATTTGACAATTTGTCCAATTCTAAATTTGTCATTTTAGAGGTATAGAAAGTCCTACCCTTTATATATACTTAAACTTTATATTGGTTTGTTTACAGTTGAAAGAGAAAACAATGTTGCACATTAAGTTAATCATCTGAGGACCCCCCCTCCCATCTGGGACCCCCAAAAATAATGTGGGTCCCCACCCACAGGTTGAGAACCACTGCCATAGAATGAACGGCTTCCTTTTGGCTCCCTGACAACACCAACACGAGGCCCACTTTACCTCCACTTAATCCACTAGTTATGTATTATCCCCAGTGTCTATGGGCAAGGCACTTAAAGAGGTGGTGCTATGATCCCCCCCCCCCTATAAAACATGATTATCAGGTATTATGATTATACTAGGAGAAAGATTTTTTCCAAAAACTATACAGAAAGAGTTAAAATTGGGTGTGTATATGGCCACACCCCCAGTTCATTAAGTATGCATGGGTGGCATGGTGGGTGGTGACCCAACTGATATAGCCACACCCCACAGTGTTGGGTGAATGGTAAATAGGGGAGGAGTTGATACTGTGACATACTTACTATCTGTGTTTTTTAACTGACACTTTTCACCACAAGGTGGCAGCCTCCAAGAGAAAACAAACAAATAAATACATCATTTCTCAAAAGAAACACACCAGGGGGTCTACTCTAATGACGTACTTTCAACCTCCTAGACACATGAAAAACAGAAAAAGTACAAAACTATGGCAGCACCTCTTTAAACCCTGAGTGCTCCCGCAGGCGCTCAACCTGAACAGCCCACTGCGGGGAAATGATGTCCCCTCAGGGAACAAACAGTAAAACCTAAACAACAAGGATCTGACTAAACTAGGTACAGACACACAGAACACAGTGCTCAGGTTGTCTAACTGAAGAAACAGTGCAGCAAAGACACTCTTAATCATAAGACCTTATCTAGATCAGTGGTTCTCAAAGTGTGTGTTTTTTTACTACGTTATGTAATAACTTAAAGGAGTAGTTCACCCCCAAAATGATTTTTTCCTATTGATTAGTCACACCATGGAGATGTGAATAATATTTTTAGTTTTTTGTCGCATTCCTAAGACAAAAATGTGATAACAATAAATGTACCCCCATTCGTTCCAGATGGGGACCCGTTTCGAAACGGGTCCCCATCCGGAATCAATGGGGGTAAATGTGACAAAAACCAAAAAATATTATTGAGCTCTACTCTCCATGGCATGAGTAATCAATAGAAAAAAAGTCATTTTGGGCGTGAACTACTCCTTTAAAGGACGAATTCACCACTTTTCAACCTATCTTCATATAATTGGTCCTCACTAATGTTCATGATAAAATAGCATTTTTTTTTTCCTACTTGGTCTGTCTCTCTTAGGAGAGATGTGGGCAGTTAAAAAACCTGCCAGTTTACCTGACATCATTGTTAGTCAGAATTTGTTTTAATATTTTGATTTGTATTATCACGAGAACAATGCCATTATAACATTGTAACTTCTCGGGAATAGAAAGCCTTCGGTTTCTATTAGCTTGGATTCCCCATCGATGATGTCACTGGCAGACGGGTTTCTGAACTGCCCACAGCCCTCCCATGAGACACAGACCAGGTAGAAAAGAACTGTGCACACTGAACAAGATAGGTTGAAAAGTGGTGAAGTCGTCCTTTAAGTTATTTGTCATAGAACTGGAGTTGACACTAAGGGTTGCGAACCTGTCCCTGGCAGCCGTGGCAGGTAAATAAAACATTCAAGCAGGTGGGTTTGCTTTCAGGACCTTTGGGCAAGTAGAACATGACCTGTACTTGCCCGAACGGCAAGTGCCTCTGAGACCTTAGTGTAATATATGCCCCTGTGTAATATATGCCCTGTGCACTTTTTTTTTGTTGCCTAAAAACCAAAACCAAAAATGTAATTTCTATTCATAATGTTGCTATGTTCAAGTAAAATGTCCTAATGCTGACGACAGCCCTAAATAACCAGTCCAACACAATAAAACTCCAAGGAGGAAGTGAAAGCCAAAGGTCCACAGATAGACGACAGTTACTGTACCCGAGCTGAGACTGTAAAAGTTCCACTATGAGGACAGATAGATATGAAGCTCCTCTGTTGCACAATCACTGTGTGGGAGATACCACAGCTGGCTGATAAACTGCTGACCTTCAAACCCATAAGGAAATCATATGGTCAGCATTGTTGGGTGGAGACCTCGTCCCAAAATCCAATGTAGGAGCCATGAGTTGGTTAATGAATTGGGTTTATTATTGTGATGTTATTTGGTCAATGAACTATCACTGGAATGTGTGAATGATTGGGTGACGGGCATAGGGGCGCACACGTCACTTCATAAGCACCACCTGTTCACCTGCAGAGAGGCTAGAGAGATAGAGGGGGTTCACTGGGAAGCCACGCTTTTTGTTGACCGCTTTATTTTGCTTTATTTCTCTTATTTGCCTCAGTTTATTTGCTTTATTATGAGTTTAAGTACCCTTTAAGTTCCCTTTTGTTGCTTTAATAAAACCCCTTAAACGCATTCTTTGGACCCAGCGTATGTTCTTTTGTTTGGAAGCGCGTCTCATCGCCTCTCAGTGACTTCTAAGTTAGTTCTCCTGCAGTCGCCAAAAGCTAACCTCGTGTCACCAAAAGAAAATAAATGGTGGTTGGTTCCGGTTGGCATCGCATTGTTTTTGTTCACCACATAATGTGAATCAATTTGTTCAAAGTCGCAATACGAGTTAGAATGACAAACATGCCAAACCATTATTATACCAAATTAGACCTCTTTCAAACCGGGAGAATAATTTTGGAGGTGCACGGCACTGGTGGTTCCTGCCGTCTGGTGACTACAAAAAAATACAACATGATGATACAACTTGATAAGAAGAAATCTACAATCTACAATCTCACAACAACTTGCCACGATAGATCCTTTTGTGTGACACTTGTATGTTGTAAGTAGGGCATTACTTTTCCCCCTAATAAAAGAATGACAGGTTGAAAGATGGAGACATAAGGTTTCTGCCCTATAGTTCATTGAAAACACAGTCCATATTACAGCAGTATAATTAATATGGATTGATATAGCAGTGAATCATACTTTATCTGTGTTGGTCTTATACAATAATATGCCCAGGCAACAAGCTAATCATGAACAATATATCATTACAGCACCAGTAAAGAGTAGGTTATGCGGGTTCATTGTAAAAGGGAAGCATACTCTGTGGTTAATAAGCCAGTCAGCCATTATTGAAGCATAGAGATAGTGTAATATTGTATTTAGTGAAACTCAATCTGGCTAACCGTCGTCAAAGAAAAGGGAACGCCCTCTCGGTCCGTTCCTCTTCCTTTGACTGACTTGCGTAGCATTAGAGTCTGTCTTGAGAGATTAAGTGAAACTTGACTTGTTTCCTTCAGCTCTCTGCTCTTGGACTAGGCAGGAAGAATGTACGCACACGCGCACACGCACACACACACACACACACACACACACACACACACACACACACACACACACACACACACACACACACACACACACACACACAGTACTGGGTGACACCTCAGAGGATTCGGTCTAATAAACAACTACATTAAGTGGAGGTTACGTGTTAAGTGTCATGTTGGTGTTGGGAGACGAATAGAATCAGTTCTTCTCTGGTTTTCCTCTCTCATTCATACCAGAGTCAGACCTCCAAGCAATCAGAGGACATAGTAATGTAAACTGTCATATCAGATAGTAACAGTAACATGTTTTTAGGACACGCTTGTCTTCAGTGTTATGTTATGTTCACACTGGCAGCCCAAGTCATATTATTGGCCTATTCTGAAGTAAGAACACTTTAAAGACTCTGGCAGGGGCACTCATTCAACCCCACTATGACTATGCAGTCCACGCATGGTACCGTAGCACTAGCTTGGTTTAACCATAAAATATCCATGCTGCATCGCCCTTGTGTTAGCAGTGGCAGATAAGAGCCACAAAGCCTTAAAAACAAGGATCCAAACATCCCAGAATAAACTGGTTTGACTACTGCTTGGCCTTCGATCTCAGAACCATATTGAGCCTGATGATCATTTTCAAAGTGTGGGATGGCTCAGGGTGGCTGACAGAGTCTTGCAATGGGCCTGGTCTACAAGATACACTACACCACGAAGATACCTATGTGTACATGTCAAACTACTTCCAAAACGTCAAGACGTCCACAATCACAACACCAGAGGCAGCTCCACTAATCACGTCCGTCCAACCAGCTTCAGCTCTGAGCAGCGAGCACAGTGAGCAGGGCATCGATGTTAAAAACACCAAATACATATAAGTTATTATGATGCACAGTGTGTGCTGTGTGTGTGCCTAGCGGTGGCTCTGATAGCAGCCAGGTAAACAATTAACCTAGCTTCTGTCTAAACAACATGCTATCTAAATAACATTACATTATGTACAGTACATTTGAAACTATAGTTTACCACCAGGTAAACAATGAACCCTAGCATCTGTCTAAACAACATGCTACCTAAATACAATTCTGTCTATTTGAAACTATTTTATAAAGATCTGTGCCAGTGAGTGACAGCAGTGTTGTAAGGATAGCAGAGAGAAACACAGGAGAAGGAGCTTGCATGTTGACCACAGCAGACAGTTAGTACACAAGTGATTAACTCATTTCCCGCGATCCCCGTCGAAACCGTTGATTTCCCTCTGTACCACGCTGCGATGCCCGTCGTTCCAGGAAATGTAATTAGCTTTAATCATTATGAAACGATTAAAAGTATGATCGCTGTATATAGCCGTTTCGGAGTCTTAGGCCCGCCTCCTAACTGTATCCTGACGTATTTCCGGTTCTGACCG
Source organism: Nannobrachium achirus (assembly GCF_963921795.1). Classification (NCBI taxonomy): domain Eukaryota; kingdom Metazoa; phylum Chordata; class Actinopteri; order Myctophiformes; family Myctophidae; genus Nannobrachium; species Nannobrachium achirus. The sequence goes on along the minus strand of NC_137817.1, from coordinate 58,901,033 downwards.
GATCTAGGTTTCCGTATCCTGTCCAAGGCCCAATCGTAGCTTCCGTCCCATCTGTTTACATTGTAAACAGAGGAAGGAGCAGCATGGTCATTTCATCGTCTTTTATCACGCGTTCTTTTTTATTTTTTTTATTAGCTGTTTGATTCTTGTGCCCGCCTGGCATATGATCCGCGCACATATCGTCTGCTATGTGCGCGAACGTGTTACCATAGCGCACAACTGGCCGTTTCCAATGTTTTCTTATGTAACACCGGCGGATACAGCAGGGGTAACAGCCTGGCAATGGATTTGTCTATTCCAATGGATTTTTTTTTTATTCGAAAGCTGTCATCTTGTCTACCGGTCTACTACATGAGTCGCGCACAGATCATGCACTATGCGTGCACGTGCCCACGTTAAAAGGTAAGGACAATTTGGCAGCTGCTTACTACAGCTATGTTTAAAATGGCAGCAAAATTGTTAAGAGGAGGTGGAACAGCTCGCAGCCACCATGCCACAGCAACTAACACTTCGACAAGGACAGACTTCCTCTGGGTTTAACAAAGCAACAATTCTATTTGTGAGGACAATAAGAGCTACTCACAGGCCTCGGAGGATGAGCGGCACCTGGAAGGACAGCACAGCCTGCTTCTGTCTCACCACGAACAGGATGGGGCTCTCCAGACCCTGAGAGAGCACGTCCACAGACACACGCACCCCCTCTGTCTGTGGAGCAAACAGAGATACATGTTAGATATAACACAAGATACATAACAGAGATATATAGGATGGGGCTCTCCATGCCCTGTGACAGGGCGTCCACAGACACACGCACCCCCTCTGTCTGTAGACCAAACAGAGATACATGTTAGATATAACACAAGATACATAACAGAGATATATAGGATGGGGCTCTCCAGGCCCTGAGAGAGCACATCCACAGACACACTCTGTCTGTGGACCAGAGCTACATGTACAAACATAAACAAGAATAGGATGGGACTCTCCATGCCCTGTCTGAAAACCAAACAGACATACCTATAAAAGAATGGGTCTATCCAGACCCACACAGAGAGTCATAGAAAATAGTATAATACCAGGAGTAATCCCATCCCACTGAGACTAAATCTATTTTACTAAAGGGAGTTCTCCTGGCCAAGACATCAGCACAAATAAAACAGCAACATGGAAATCTATTTAAAAACACAACAGTACAGTTAGTTCAATAACAGGACATGTGAAAACAATGGACAATCTGAACCTATTCTGTTTTTAACTTAAATCCATACTGATTATGAGAAAGTCTGTTTTGATGTTGATACTACTCTGTAGCTCTCACCAAGATGAGGTGGCAAAAACATATTAAACAAATCCTATTTTCTTGTACAAAACTTGACATCTGTCCACGATAGCCTATAGTCTAATGCAGAGGTCGTCTCCAGCAGGTCCCTCAGTGGTCATCAGCGTTACTAAGAGGTTTCTGGTGTCTGCCCGACAACAACGACAAACAGATTCCAAATATGTCAAACTTGCATGAATGGAAGCTTGTACCTACTCCTCTATGTGCTGTTTGTTTGGTAAAAGAAGATACAGAACACAGAATATGTTTGTTTCATGTCGAAGTCTGGGTAACATTTGGAACCATGTCTCCGTTCTTATGTCTCAGTTTAATGTCACATTTAGAGTAGAAATGTCAGATGTAGTTTTGGGTCTTAGCACAACGCCTAGTGACAGATATAGTGTCATTATGATTTTAATAATAGCAAAACTGTCCAACTTTAGATAAAAAAATGATCACCAAAGGTTTTGTAAAGCACACAGGGTGTCTGTCTTCCTTTCAGACTTGGATCAAAATGGATCTTTTGGTGGATGAGTCTAGAGATAACAATTTTTTTCCCCTCCTTTGTACATACATTCCCCATCTCTTTGTATATTCTATTTGTATGTGTATATGTGATGTGATGTTTTTATGCATTCTTTTCTATATGCTGTGTGTGATGGAAGAGTTAGGGGTAGGGTTAGGGTAAGGGTTAGGGTAAGGATTAGGGTAGCCTCGGAAACCCAGGCTTCTTTTGGCGATCGGAAGAAAAAGAAGCCTGGGCGATCGCGTTATGATCACTGTTGGAGGAAGTGTAGAATTTCCCTAACCAATCAGAGTGCAGAGAGCGTCGCACCGAATGTGTTGACGTCATGACGCAGCAGCGTTCTCTGCGCTGAGCAGAGGGGGGTGGGGGGAGGAGAACACATGCTATTGGCCAGAGACTCGCAGAGAGACTCGCGGAGAGATTCGCCGCGCCCGCCCATCTGCCTACACTAAACTGGTCCGCGTTAGGTTAGAGTGGGGTTAGGGACTCACCTTGTTCCTGGACACAGTGTGATTGAAGGCGTAGATGGTCTGGTTGTCGCTGGTCACCGTGTCGTTGTAGAGGACGTCAAACTCTGCATCCTTCTGCACCACCGCCTTGTTCCCTGAGCAGCAGCCAATCAGACACAGCCACAGCAGCAGCACGGCAAAGACCCCGGGTCCAGACCCTCTCCCTCCCCACCACCGCCACAGCGGGGCCGGTGGTCCACAGATGGTGGAGATCCCGGTTCGAGTCCCTCCCTCCCCCCACCGCCATGGGGCCGGTGGTCCACATATGGTGGTGGTGGTGGTCTTCTTGTGTCGAGACTTCCAGCTGCAGACCCTCAATCCCATGTCTCCAAACACCAGGTCTATTAAAACACAATGTTAAAAAAGGTGCTGTAAGTTATTATGTTTTTTAGTTAAAACAAAACTTCTTTGTTTTTGTTAACAAGTTAAAGCTCTATATTCTGATAGTAGTCCAATCCAACAATAGCACGTTCGTTTGGCTTTAGTTTAAGGGGTTCCAGGGGGTCCCCAAGAAATTTGTTAATTAAACCGTATAATGTACTTAATATGCTATTCTAAAATAGCTGATCTACACTACAAGTCCAAAGAAGAGAAATCTAGAAATGTTTGCACTTGTTTCTTATAGGGGTCCCTGCCTGGCACAAGATTTTTTATTTATTTATTTTTTCAGATGGGGGTCCGTGGCCAATTAGATATTCATTTGGGGGTCCTTAAAATGAACCAGTGGCCTAGATTTTAGGACCCCAATGTAAACAAGCCATAGTGCTTTCTTGTGTTTAAATCCTATTAGTAGACCTTGTATCTGAACTGTACTGTCATGACCTTTTCCTACTGTATTCAATCAATCAATCAATCAATCAATGAATGAACTGGTATCAGAGAGAGAACAATGGGACATTTTGGGGTCCTTGTCGAGGAATTTTGATCAATCATTAATCGATGAGGGAAGTAGGAGACCAGACAATATTCTAGGTGGTGATGGTTATGCTTTATGTACATGATATCACAGGGAGAAGTACAATAACACCCATGTCAGTGGTACGGTAGTTCTGCCAGGAGGCACAAGTCAGAGATCATAGTTCTGCTATCGCTGCTTCAAGGACCAGCTGAACCATAACAAGATAGGCTGTACCAAAACAATAGCTATCAGGCCTAGACTCTTACAAGCTATCAAATATCATATTGTAGGCCTATTGTAGAAGTATCTAGTATTATAAGTGATGGTAACATATAAAGGTTAATAGTTAAACATATGCAGGCTTATCATTTCTTCCTCAGCCCTCCTTGACATGTAAAGGTGAGAGACCCACCAGCAGTGGTTCTCAACCAGTGGTCTTTGAGGGATTTCCAGGTGGTCCCCAACTAAATGATGGAGAGTATTTAACCACATCATATGGACCCTTTATTAGATCTTTGAGAGTGTAAAATGAAACCAAATGGATTTGGTTTCATTTCACACACTCAAGAATCATGTTATACATCTGCATTACTTAATTTACAAGAAGTCTACACAACTAGAGGGTAGAGGAATTGTTATTTTTGATCAACGTTTGCCTGTTATCTCTCCTATGGCACCAACATCAATACAGCATGGAATTGTGAACAGAATCTTCACAAAATATTCTAAGTTTTGGGTCTGAGAGGCTACATCTCATCAAATGGTGGTCCGTGGCTAAAAAAACGACAAATAAACAGTGAACCTTTGATAAGAAAAAGGTTGTAAACCACTGCTCTCTAGAAAATGACAACACCACTATCAGAATATATAGCTGTTCATTAATAAATAAAGACATATTGAAATAAATGACTTACCCGCAGCTTTATTCTGCTGCTGCTGAGCGAAGGTGGTAGTTGTTTACTCTTACATCCACCATTCACCAACAGCTGCCGTTTCTTTCTGTCGGGAAAAAAACTACACTTCCGGGGACACTACCGCGTTCGAAACCACTGTTCCCTACCAGCCGAGGCTCATGGGAAATGTAGTCCGTTGGGTTTTGGTCTGACTCGTTTCTAGTGTTTATTGTGTTACTCTTTGGGTAAATCAATGTCTACATTTCTCTACCTTCAGTCGATGCTTCATATACAGATAGGAGTTAGAGAGAAGACGTGGTGTGTTATATGAGGAGATCTAAGATTCCCAATTTGAGGAAATACAAAATAACATCAAGACGTGCCAGGAATGAATAAAGTTACAACATAGCTGCTACCCAGTATGTGGTAATAACCTGTGAGTGAACAGAAGCGCCTCCAACTTGCCTCGTACAGTATAAAACGTCGTCCCTTCGCCCGTTGATCAAGACATCCGAAAACGTGACTTATTTCCCAGCAACAACAGAATTCCCAACAAGTCTTTGTTTGTTCCTCTTTCCTTCCTCTCAGCTTCCACTGCAGTCACACTGCTGGTGTTATGCTAGAAGAAGGCTAGCTGTTATAAGCCACACACAGTGCAGATAAACAACACACAGCATCGTTTAAAAGAGAAAGCGATATATCCTTGGGTCCAGCACCGAACCGAACCGCATCAGACTGTGTTGTCGTTGTCGCCGATGCTTTTATGATAGTGTGTTGTAACTCAGTGTGTTCTTGTTGTTAAATACTGTATATCACTGCTGCTGCTGATGGATGGTGAAATGTGTCTGCTCTCTGGCGCCCCCTGCCTGCCTCCACGCTCACACCATGGTAAACAAAGTAACACGACGTCATGACGTCATACACTCCTGCGTCCTCGCCTCCTCCCATGTTACGGTGAAATTGGTGACCGACACGAAATATGTGACCCTTGAAATAGTAGCCTGTGCTCATACATATGAAACATATATATGGAAATACTTTATATATAGCAAGTACCTATAGAGTGTGTTACAGAAGGCCTTCTAGACCTACTGTTATACTGTAGTAGCCTATAGGCTATTGATGTTTTGTCAACAGATTATGTTTAAAATACAAATGATGCCTTAACTTTAAACCATTTTACACTAATTTTGCCAATATGAACTAATTGTTATGGCACATACAATTATGTCTTCAAACAGACTCCCATTGTGATGTAGGAACGTGAACGTATGTGAGAATAAATGCATATTGGAGCTGCTTATTATTATACTAATTATATTAGCCTCATAGCCTAGTTAAAGTAGTAGTTCATTTTGGGGGTAAAAAAGGCCTGTCCATACTTTAACCGGAAACCAACCTTTTCGGTTAAAAGGTCCGGTTCGACTACGAAATGTTGTCACTCTCGACTTCTGAAAACATTAGCCCGAATCAAAGTTCGGAAATGCACGTCGGGAAGTCCAACTAACCCAACATTTCGGTTAGTCAGACAAATAGCTCAGTACTATATAGGCTATGTCTATGATGCTAATACTGTCGCTTATACAGTACATGTTCAGTAGGCGATTATGAAACTTTATAACAACACGACAACAATATTCTCTTCTTCAGATCAGCATCTAAACACATATTCAATATATGGGTAGTGGATCAATTACATGAAAATAGAATAATATAATATGATTTATTTGTATAGCACTGGTTTACAACGTGTCACACAGTCATAAAAAACAAACAAAGCAATTCAATAAAAGAAATGAAAAAATAAAAGGGACATTGACAGAACATTAAGAGTGAAAGAAGAAAATGAAAAAAAACACTAGTAATGTATCCATTTGTTAAAAGCCATTATATAACAATGAGTTTTTAAGGGAGTTCAGGACACTGAGGTAGCATGTCTAAATTCCAAGTTTATTCCACGAAAGTGAAGCCCTTGCAGAAAATGCCTAGCTATATTGCATTCTGTTAAGCCTTGACCTAGCCTGGGGAGTGGGGACCTCGAGTAAACGTTTGTCTCCTGAACTAAGAATACAGGGGAACACAGTGATATTCCCGTGGCTGTAATATTGTAACATTACAAAAGTGCTTTAAAAAGAAAAGTTAAGTCTGAATGGAATAGAACTCCCAGAGACTCTTTGGCTCATTGGGAGCACTGCATGTAACCTTTGTGAATGAGAACAGCTGGCTCTGGAAGTTTTGGTCCAAATACAATCATTTCAGCTTTATTTTGTTTTTCCCATTATAAACTGAAAATGCTTGAGAGGCAACACTGCTTCAAAGGAGCTGTTCACCCCAAAAACAAGTTATTTTCTATAATTACACACCCCATGGAACAGGGGTTGACTCGAGGGTCTCAGAGGCACTTGCCCATCGGGCAAGACAAGTACAGGTCATGTTCTACTCACCCAAAGGTCATGCCCAAAAAGTACATTGTCCATTAAAGAATTATGCATACAATTTGCGATTATAAATCTAATTAATGTTAAATCCAATGCATAACTGCCAAGTGGCAACAGTCACTTGGCAGTATGAATGAGTGCAACTGCTAGTTGCAAAAGATGTAGCATTGTTCTATTTAAAAAACAAAACAAAAAAACTCTGTGAATTCAAGGCTTCATGGGTCGTGTAATAGATAGAAAATAATCTTTTTTTCCCCTTTTTTTTTTTACTACTCCTTCAACAGGGTTTGACCTGCTTTGAACAGCAGGTTTTGAGCTGCTCACAAGGGATAGAGCAGGAACCCGGTGAAGGTGGTGTGCTTGTCGCTGTTGTCCCAGACCCCGGTGTCCTTAGGCAGGGTCATGTAGACTGTGTGACCCTCCTGCAGCTCCATGACCAGGGCGTTGGAGATGAAGACGTTGGTGTCGTCCATTCCCACGCTGTTCCACAGGACCCGGGCCTCGTTGTGGTACAGCTTGACCGCCACGCGCTCCTGGTCGCGCACGTCGAACGCCGTGAAGGTGAAGTAATACAGACCTCTGGCCGGGGCCGTGAACACACCTGCGATCAGAGAGGAGAACAAGATTTTTATTGCGCTTTTTATCCAAGGTGCTTTACAGAGATTGTGCATTACATTCATACATTCACAGTTCACACACACATTCATACACCGATGGCGGAGGAAACCATGCAAGGCACCAATCTGCTCATCAGGAGAAACTAGGGGTTCAGAGTCTTGCTCAACACTTGACACTTCCACACTAAAGCTGGTTGCACACTGCTGTGTTTATTCGTTGCGTTTTGGAAATACGAAATCCGCAAAAAACTTTTTCAGGCAAAGTAGAGAGAGAGAGAGAGAGAGAGCAAGGGACCCAGTGGCGACAGTTGCGAAAATCGGAAAGTCCGAAAATGAATACGAAACGGGCGGCAGTGTGCAAACGTGATCTTCATAATGGGAGGTAGATTTTTGTATTTACGTGCTACGAAGCTGATATTTGTCCGGAAAAAGCAGAGTCTTTGCACAGCAGAGTGCAAAGACCTTAATTCTGGGGGAGCCCGGGATCGAACCAAGTCGCTGCTCTACCTCCTGAGCCACTTAACTGCTGCCCCCGTAACCCACATTAGTCAGCATCTAATGGTATTTCATGGTGTTTAAAAAAAATGATAACTTGATTTTCTACTTTGTTTATGATCAAAAGCATCAGCTAAATGCTTTAAGTGTAAACTGATATTTTCCCATATTACCTTTTATCAGCCTATCAAATGCATTTCATTATATTAGGCTATTTACAAGCCATGTTTTACCCAAATGAAACAGACTGACACATTATGAATTGGATACAAATATGAAGTTATGATTGTAAAGCTTGTTGTTAATACCCCATTCTGTATCTGACAAATACAAAAACATATTATTGAACTTAAGTCTCTATGGCCTGAGTAATCAATAGAAAAAAAAGTCATTTTGTGGGTGAACTACTCCTTTAATTCATTTACGTTTCTGTAAGACAAATATATAATCTCACATGGCTTCTTCAGAGAAGTAGTTTTGAGAAGGGTCAGTACCTGTATCTGAGTCGTAGGCCTGGCCCATGTTGGTCAGAACGTTCTTGAAAACCAGCCTGGTTTCAGAGTTGAAGGGTCCCACTGGTCCCGAGCCCCCCAGGGCAGCAGAGAAAGCCACCTTTCTCTCTGTGAACATCAGGAACCAGAAACTCTTTAAGTTCAGTTTCAACAAAAAGGAGAAGATTTCATTTCACTTTGAAGTATAATTGTGTTCACCATGTTTGAAGTTACTGGACTGTTGAAGAATCTAAATTTATGTTCAGATTTACTGGACCGAAACTATGTTCAGATTTACTGGACTGTTAAAGATTAAAAAACAATGTTCAGATTCACCTGAAGTCGCCTTCTTCAGTGCCGACACGTCATTCTGTAAGGCTGTAAACACATTGATTGAAACTTTTACTTTAATTTAAATGATATATATATATATATATATATATATATATATATATATATATATATATATATATATATACAGTATATATACACAGTATATATACACAGTATATATATATATATATATATATATATAGTAAACAGAGTGAGGGCAGTAGAATACTCTGTTTTGGCATTGGCAGATTCTTCATGGGCGCAACCCAGGGGTCATCGCCATGCAAAATATTACCAGAAACACACAAACTGGCCCTGAATGACCATAACAGGTCTGTAAATCTGAGACTGTTCAAATGGAACGAAATGGACCGAATCACGTACTAGTGGAGAGTCATGACTCTGATGAAGATGCACTAGCATCGTAACTTTCTTTTTATAGCATCTGAATAAAAGGCTAGAATTGTCTGAGCTGCTCCAGCGTCTCTCTCTTCTGCATACATCTGTCCCTGCTCCTGTGATGCACCAGACTGGCCGTGTAGGCTGAGGCGCGCTGTAGAACCCCTTTGTGAACATTATAATAGTGTGTAAAAAAGCCATGGACAACGGGACAAGGTCAAGTCTTTGCCACGCACACATTCTGTGTACGGACACATTGATGACCCCTGGGGCACAACGTTCACACTCAGATAACCCTTACACACCAGGCTCCATTTGAAAGAGAAATAAACAGTCGTTCCTACTGTATAAAGGTTATTGCCAAGAAACATTGTATTACAACATGATTCTACCAAACACACATTTCTGAACGTTTTGTTTTTACGTCTATTAAAGTTGACGTGAGATGAATTCACCTGAATTCTCCGTCTTCAGGGCAGAGACGTCTTTCTGTAATGCTGTAAACACACGTGGGATGCCACAGGTCAACAAGAAAATGAAAACCATCGGATAAACATAATGTTATTCTCAGTAGAAACATCTCTTAATGGTAGGGTAGGTGATTTTCTTTAGTTAAAATAATTTGTTACACAGCTCTATATTGTGATAGTAATCATTGCTATAGTGTTTGTTCAGTAACAGTGTTAAATAGCTCTATAGTGTGATAGTAATCATTGCTATAGAGTGTTTGTTCAGTAACAGCGTTAAATAGCTCTATATTGTGATAGTAATCATTGCTATAGAGTGTTTGTTCAGTAACAGTGTTAAATAGCTCTATATTGTGATTATGATAGTAATCATTGCTATTAAAGTGTTTGTTCAGTAACAAGTATTAAACTTTAGCAGGATCAACAAGGATAGAGATTAAACAAGTGAAAGTGATGACACAAAGAAATGAGCAGAATACAATTGAATTACAATGAAAAATTAAGCTGATAAATCTCCTGATTGGCTGAAATGTTGTCACCTACATGAAAATGTATTTTCTATTTATTAAAGAGCTGGAGAGAGATTTGTTTTAACATTACCTGAACTCCAGGTCTCCAGCGCTTCTATCCTGAGGTCTGCCTTGTTCAGCTGAAACTTCATCTCAAACAGCTGCGTCCACAGGTCAGAGATGTCTCCGGTCTGTCCATCCCCCTGGGTGTGCTGGGCGGCGAGGCTGGCACCTTGAACCCCTGTCCCGGACAGACACAACACCACCACCAGGTGGAAAAGCACAGTAACAGCAGCCTTCATCCTGCAAAGCTCTTTGTGTTGTGGTGGATGTGTTGTGAATGCATAGCAGCAAGGGTGGTCCAAGCTTTATATAGCTCAGCACCAGGGGTGGAAAGTAGGCTAACTAAGTACATTTACTCAACTACTGCACTTTTTAAGGACACAAGGTATTTTTACTCTACCTATGTCCAATGTTCAGTACATGTCAGAGGCAAATATTGTATCCTATACTTTTACTCTACTATAATTATTTGAAAACTTTTGTTACTAGTTAGGCCTACTGTAGCCTACTTTGTGGATTTTGATTATCATTACAAAACATACATTAACCACTTCAACCCTATATACATTTCGGCCCGTTGAAAATAATCACATTGTGGCCTTCTAGAAGATTTTTTAACATGTTTTAAACATTTTTAAAACTAATGAAATGGAACCTTCTGCATAATGAGTACTTTCTATTGTTGGTAATTTTTGTACATTTTGATACCAATACCTTTGTACTTTTACTCAAGTGAATTCCGGTCATTTACTTTTGAGGGCACGGTCACACCGCACTTGTGTTCTACCTATGAGGGCGGATTCTGCCAATGCATTTCAATGGGAAAGTTAAAAAAAGAAATGTGAGTACTTTGTCCACTGGTCAGCACTAGGTCAGCGACACCAAACACATGCTGTACCCTAGCTGTCAGGGGCGTCACCAGGGGGAGGGGGGGGGGGGGGGGGGGAGTGGGACTGAGCTGTGCTTGTAGATCTGCTATTTTTGAAAAGTCGTGAACATTTATGTGTATTTTTTAAGCGAACGCATTTGTAACTCAAATGTTGCTTGGAACAAAATATTTTGAGATGGGGGCCTGTGGCCAATTACATGTCATTTTGGGGGTCCTTCACATGGAAAAGTTTTGAGCACCACTGACATAGAAACATTCAAAGACTTGCACACATTTTCACGATTTTTCAAAAATAGCAGATCTACAAGCTCGCAGTGAGCTTGTATGTCTGCTATTTTTCTGCTATCTGCTAATTTGGTGCGACACCCCTGCTGTTCAACACTATAGGTCAGTGACACCAAACACATTTTGTACCCTGCTGTCCACCAGTGCTTGTGGGAAAAAGGCCTGCTGACTGTCCGTCCTACAAAAGGCTTCGGTAAACACTTTTATCTGGAATCTTTAGAACAGTTTGACCTGACTTCAGTGGTGTAAAGTAAGTACATTTACTCACGTACCGTGCTTAAGTACGGCATTGAGGTATTTCTATTTTATACTGGAGTATTTCCAATTTCCTGTACTTTTACTTCTACTCCACTACATCTCAGAGGCAAATATTATAGCCTACTTTTACTCCACTACAATTATTTGAACATTTTAGTTTCTAGTTACTTTGTAGATTTAGATTATGAATACAAAACATACAGTACATTAACCACTTCAGCCCTATATACAATTGCAGCCATTTGAAAATAGCCGATCTACAAGCTCACGATGGGTCGTGATGCGAAGCACTGTAGATCTTGTAGATCTGCTATTTTCAAAAGATTGTTATTCATGGGTTGCATTTGGAGTCCTACACATATACAAATGAAAACGAAAACGTGTGAAATGGGACATTCTGTATAATGAATACTTTTTACTTTCTGTACATTTTGAATTCTGGACTTTTACAATATAAATTGGGGTCTCAGACTCCGTCCGTCCGTCCGTCCGTCCGTCCGTCCGTCCGTCCGTCCGTCCGTCCGTCAGTCAGTCCATCCCACAAAGCTGGGCATTGGCCAGGCCAGGCTTCACGGGACATTTAATGAAGGTACTTTTTTTTTTTTGAAGGTAGTTTATTAGCACAATTTCATAGAAAATGTAACAATATGAACAATAATGTCATGGAAAAAATACAGCATGAGGAAAGGAAGAAGCCAGCAGGCTTATATGGAATCCTTTCCTTTTGGGAAGAGATAATTAATTAACAGATTTAAAAGTTAAATAAGAACAATACAATAAAATACAACAAGGGGAGCAGCTGTGCAATAAAGGAATAAATACACAGAAACTGCACAAAAGGAAATTCCAAAAATGAGGGCCTCTAAATTTGATAAATAATTGATGTCAGACAAGTAAAGAAAGGTTTTAACCGCACCGATTTGGCCACGAATCGGTGGAGGAAGGCGGCGGAAAGCATCTGCTGCCGACCGGGAGCCATCGGCAACTTGTCGGCAAGAGGCGCTTGCCGTCGATAGGGCTGTCGGAACCCGTCGATCGAAAACCGAACCTGCTCAGTCTTTTGCAAGCAGTCGGTAGAATTGAGGCGACTTGATACTCCTGTATAGTGGACATTAGTTTGCTGCTGCTGCAGAAACCAAGCCTAAATAAGCCAGATACATTTCCCCGTGGCACTTTTAACTAAATACCATATTCTCAATCTCAACTCTCAATTCCTATACCAATCGAGTCCAAAGGAAAATAGCTGTTTTGTCGAAAGAAGCTGCGGCTGCGGTTGACAAATTCTGTGAGTGAAACAAGCGACCAGGTCTATGAAACCAAGCCCAACAGTTTCACCACTTGAGCTCTATTACATTAGATATTTTCTAGAAGAATGTTGAAAGCAAGGCCAAATAAGCAACTACACTTCAGAAACAAGCCCAAACAAAAGCAACCCGCGACTAGAGACTTTACAGGAAAATTAAACCAAAGTCGTTTATAATGAGCAAACCTGGCAACATCCCAGTTTAGCGCTACAGGCTCATGTGCGTCTTGTCTGAATGCAATAATCCGTCGCCCGACTTTTAAATGCCAAGTTTGCCACTAAATGCCACCGACTGCCAGTCTGCCAGGAGTTGGAAAGAGTTTCTTGTTGGCTGTTTGGTGTGGAGACACCTTAAGACAAAAGGGTCTCCCTACCTTGTGGGTTAGGAAAAGTGTCCCAGTTCCAATTCTGCTAATTTCTTTGTGTCATCACTTCCAATTTAGCTTGTTTAATCTGTATCTGGGTTCTCGCTCCGTGCGACCTGAAAATGTATGTTCTGTTTAATAAAATCGGTCCATTTCATAGATGGAGAAATGTATCATAGTCGCTATCGTCGTCATCGTAGTAAGGGGAGTCATGGAAGTCATGGAAGTAATCGTCGTCATCGTCGTCATTTTCAACCCTGTATTCATGATGATCATTCCTCAGCCTGAGTGAGACACAGTTGATGTTGAAGCGAAGATCACTAGTCTCGCTAGTCATCTGGCCCACTGTTTCCCACGCGTCCGTCTCTTCACAGTAGCGCTCGATCTTCCTGGGATACCTGTATGGAAGAGAACATGGTCCACTGGTTTGTCTCTGGGTTGAAGCACTCCATCGTGTTTTCCGTGATCACGCGGCACGCCATTGTATTATAATGCCGACCGCCTACAGATGAACACAAATGTTGATAACAGGATTGAAAATTGAGACACACTTTAAAGGTCTTATGACATCAAATTTTCGAAAAACTGTTCTGTAATCTGTAGTTTTTGAATAACCAGGTTTAGAAAAGTGAGTTCATTGGCCTCTGGACGTACACATCATTGTCCATCATCGTTCCAAATGTCCATTTACCATTTACCTGTTACTTTCCACTGTGTATCGTTCCAAATTTGACCATTAACATTTACAACTGTGGTTGTTGCGTTCCAAAAGAGGCGACGATTAACAGTTAAGTTTCTGAACTACGACACCTACAGGAATCTAGGTAGGCCTATATTATCTTCAAAATGCAACAGAACACAGAGAGATAAAATCCTGCCATGGCTCACTGGAGTTTCGAGAGTTTTCAGTTTTAACATTTTAATACACGTTTTAAGGACCAGGACAAAGACTGTTATGATTGCTAAACACAGCATGTCATAATTGCTTTAAACACTCATCACTAGCCTATTCAAGATTCCACGCTATCCAGGAGGATCTGGGCCAGCCCAAGAAGCGCTTGCAACAAGATGTCCCCGCTAGATGTTCGGCGACATCGAGAAGGATCCACTGGTGTCCATTCACTCTATTGTCTACTACTAGTTCTTTCTTAGATAGAAAATCTGCATTAGAAGAACTGGTATCAGCAGGTCAGACCTGTATAAAATCGGGAATCGGGAATTTTGTCTTGAGCTAAAACGTTTATACACTGTACACTGCTTCCTAACTGTACTGTACTGTACTGTACTGTACTGTACTGTACTGTACTGTACTGTACTGTACTGATGAGTGGCGCAAGTTGAGGATTGGCCGAGCTTCACATGAAATTTGGCTATCCATTAAAGCCATTAAAGGCAACTACACTCGCAATTTCCCAGAATTGCATCTTTCTAGTTAATACATGCTCTCCCTCTCAAACCAGTAAAGGAATAAAGAGAGAAAGAAGTTCATGGAGCAGCATAGTCTTACGCGTCTTCTTCGTCCCTTCCTCCTAGGTAGTAGATCTTTCCATCCGCCACAACGGCGCTGTGCAGGTAGCGTCTGTCTTGCATGGGGCCGGCACACATGGTCCACTGGTTGGTCTCGGGGTTGAAGCACTCCATGGTGTTTTCCATGATCACAGGGCACGCCATTGTATTATAATGCCAACCGCCTACAGATGAACACAAATTAACAGGATAGTGATATTAAATTGTTCAGGGCTTAGGGCTTGGTGAATCTTCTTAACAGTGACTGTTAGTGGGTCCTATATTGGCTCACACTAAAGTGAAGTTGTGCTGTGAGCACACATCACTTCTCATGCATTTGCACTGACCAATGGACACATTTGTTTGGCTCTGGACTATTATGTATTATTGTGGGCTCGCTGAAAGGCGAGACCAGTACGTTATAGCAAAACTTTATAGGTCAAGTTTATTCTCCTCAAAAAAATTACAGACAGTACAAAGGTAGGGCCTTTAGCCAATGAGTGAGCAGCGTTCTCGGTGACATCACCACCAACAAGTGCGATCTGATATAAATAACAACAACACCCACATGAAATCTATTGTAGTATGTTCTCCCGAATCTTTGTATAGTAAAGATTTGTGGGCTCGCTGAAAGCGTATGTTCTCCCAAATCTTTATATACTCTCTTATGTTTTTTGAGGTTATTCTCCTCAAAAAACTGTCCGACAGTACAAAGGCAGGGCCTTTAGCTAATGAGGGAGCAGCGAGCCCACACTGTTTCGTAGGAACAGTATTTCTAGTTACTTGTGTTATGACGAGATAACAGATAACAGTGAGACACTAGCAGTGACTGTTATGGACACTTTATTTGGTTAGGGTCACTTTTTAGTTTGGCACTGCATTGATAAGTTGTACTATAAGTATTACTGTGTTAGTTATGACAAAATAGAGGTGAGACACTAATATGTAGCATTGACTGCTCTGGACACTTTATTTTGTTATGTTTTTACCTCCATTTATGATTGCTCTCTAATTGCTGACGCTTCTTTTTTATGTTTTTGCTTAGTTTGTCGCTGTTCACAACAGTGCTTTTTCTTTTCATACCTTTACCCTTAAAGCTTCATTCCGACCGGACGTGATAAAGATAACGATATGTTGGCGTTCACATCAATTATGATGGCACTTCAATTGTAAACGATATTTGTTATCGTTATCCTTATCGTTATCGCGCCCAGTGGGAAAGGGCCTTTACTTTTGTAACATTAACTGCTGTGCCACCTCTGGGTGACTGATTTTCGCTCGTGGGATAATAAAGATATCTATCTATCTATAAGGTAGATCTTTAAGAACACGTAGGATACCTATAAGGTAGATCTTTCCATTGAGAGTGCAAACAGCTGGTTGGTCACGTGGAATCTGCATAGGAGCCACATCTGTCCATACAGATGTGTCTGGGTTATACTGGGCCACCTGTGGCGGATTTGGCTTAAGAGTGCCACCTAAAGGGCTCAGGACCACACACACACACACACACACACACACACACACACACACACAGTTCGTCAATTCCATTCAAATCAAAACATTAATAGTAAAATATACGTAAAATATACTTGTTGAATTGCCATTTCCATAAGCAGGCAGCTAATATGCTTTGATTAATTAGTGGCCAAGGGCCACGAAGTGGCCAAAAGGCCACTCATTGATATTGGACTTTCTCATTATTATTATTCTTCCGCCACTTTTTCTCTAGCGGCTAGACCGTGCAGTCGCTTTTTATGAAACTCGGTAGTATGGCAGAGGACTATGCCAAACGGCTAAAACGCGAAGCTCGCAACAATCGGCCAAAGGGTGGCGCTGTAGGAAGCCTTTGAAAAATGCCAACTTTGAACAGATAAAGCTCATGCTCTGTTTCAGATCCAGCTATGAAACCTGTATACACTTATGCGTCTCCTCATGCTGAACAACCTTTACGCGCTGACTTTTGACCTCTGACCTTTACTTCTCCCACCATTTTGAATTATATGAAAAACAATCAAAATCTATCTCCTCCTGGGATTTTCGCGTAACGTTTTACATGAACTTTGGACCAATACGGTCAGATCTGTCTCGGCGGATTTTTTTTAAAGTGAAACATTATTTTTTTATAATTCACTGTATATTGCAGTTTCTTGCAAATTATTATTCTGCCTCTAAATCATACATGCAAAGTGACACGTTCATGGCATTTGGCAAATATGTAGAGGGTTAGTCCAAATATCACTGAAAGCAATCTTACTCCAATTGGCCAAAGGGGGGCGCTATACGAAGCGTTTGAAAACTCAAACTTTAAAGGGGCATAAGTCATGCCTCGTTTCGTTTGAAGACATGCAACTTGCTTACACGCGTGCCTTGACTCAAGCAGAAGACATCTGTGTCTTTGTTAAGTAAGCTCCGCCCTTTGATTCTCCGCCATTTTGAGCAGTTTGTAAAACGCTTAAACCCGCTTTTATTCCGGAATTTTCGCATCACGTGCATGGAACTTTTTTTACATTAACTTTGGACCAATATCTAAAGATCTGTCAGATCGGATTTGTTTTAAATTGAAACATGCTTTTTTAATAATTCAATCAATATTGCAGTTTTATGCAAATTATTCTTCTGCTTCTAAAACAAACATTTAAAGTAATATTTTCTCACTGTGCAGAGCTGTGCATAGCTCACATGGTAAGGCCTTTGTCATCATTCCAGAAGTCCCCGGTTCAAGCCTTACCTCATGCATTTAAAATGCATTTCACAAAATATAGCCGTGAAAACCCTGGTATTGCAACCAAACATGGTAACCCAACCAAACATGGCAAGCTTGTTAAGCAAGAGAGTATAAATAACGGTTGAGGTGAGGCCACTTCCTCCTCACTGTTTGGAAGCATGGTTGATGCTGCTGGTTGCTGACTTCAGTGCCTATATAGGCTATACATACTCAACGGTGAGTTAACCCTTAAGTTCTGTTCAGATTCACTACACCTTCGTTCTGTTCGGGTCATTTTGACCCGGTGGATATTTGGTTTAAAAAAACAACACTAATATAAATTTTAACTTAACAAATCATCATGATACATTGACTTTGACTCAATACCAAACAATTCATATGATATATTTGGTAAATGTTTGCATTTCTGCTTTGCTATATCACATTAAACACTGAAAGAGCTAGGCGTTTTTACTGATTTAGCTGAAATCCATGTAAAAAAAACTACTTCATTTAATACTGGGCAATATTGCTCATGCTTATAGGAAGGGGGGAGGGTTCAGAATGGGGCTTCGGAAGGGGGGTGTTAGAAGTGGGGGTGACTGTGTGTCTGTGTTTTGGCATAATACTGTGTATTTCTGTGCTTCCGGGTCAAAATGACCCGAACAGCACTTAAGGTTCAAAAAATATGAGGGGGGTGTAGCATGGGTGTAGTGCAAAAATATTTTTTTTACATGTTCATCTCAGAAGAATCTTTAAGGCCAGTGAGTTTCAGGTGGAAACATTTTTAACTTCTACCTTTTTTTTCCAAATGAAAATGTAAAACGGGTCAAAATGACCCGAACAGCACTTAAGGGTTAACAGTGCTATGATTTATTGTCAATGGCTTGGTTGGTTGGTTTTGCTAAAATATGTTGAAATGGCTCTGTTAGTTTGATTTAGCAAAAAGGCTGACTTTAACATGGGATTTCCTCATTTTGCTAAAACGCTAGCAGAGCAAACAAATCCACTGCTTGAGTTTTGATTAGTATTTTGAATGTAATAGTTTGTTTTGAAGTAGTTGATTAGATTTTGAAGTAATGACTTGAGTTTCTTTATAAAGTAATGATGTTTGAGTATATAATTATATTTATATATGCATTTATTTATTGATTCATTGTGGCAAACCAGGGGAAACTCAGCCTCACATGCCATTTTACTGGGTGTGGTCACACCTGCAGGCCATCTGACAATCAGCCTAAGTACTCACGTCATTTCTCTCTCCCTCCTCCACCTAGGCTGGCAGGGCTCCAACACCCTGGGGGAAAGCGGAGTCCCCCCCCCCCCCCCCAAATTGGAATCCATAGTCACTGCTCTCTCTGCTCTGCCCACAGGACACCAGAGCCGCCTGTGAGCCCCTCAAGTTTTGACCCCCAGCTCCTTCCCCTCAATGTTTTTCAAAAAGACAATTTAAAGGAGTAGTTCACCCCTAAAATGACTTTTTTTTCCTATTGATTAGTCACGCCATGGAGAGTAGAGTTCAATAATATTTTGGGGTTTTTGTCAAGTAAATTTACCCCCATTAATTCCGGACATCCGGAACGAATGGGGGTAAATTAATTGTTATCACATTTTTGTCTTAACACATTAAATGCCCACATGGTGTCAACGCGTCAATCTCTTTGATGTTTACGTGTGCCCAACGACGCGTTCGACGCGTGGTACAGTAAACTATACTGCACTGTAGCTACTGCACTTGGCTACCGCAGTGATGAAACAAACTCCATTTCCCAACATGCAGCGCGAAATTACGTCACCCGGACGTGCTGTCTGTCTCGTTGACTTCCTGTTTAGCGGCTGCACAAAAATGCTGTTTTTTCCGGATTCTCGTCCTTTTTTCTTCTTTTTCTCAAAACGGCGACCTCTTCTACCGGCCGTAACACAAACACTGTGGCTTAGAAATGATAAAAAACGGTCCTGACTGAAAGAAAAGATTTTCGCGAAATAAATACTTGGATTACATTTACTCGGATTACTTTTCTCGCCAGTACTTCGAAGGTAGGTAAAATGGCGGGTTGCCATGGGCACCAGCAAATTAAACGTTGAATAATTCTGGGCACCCGATGTGTTAAGAATGCGACAAAAAACTAAAAATATCATTGAACTCTAGTCTCCATGGCGTGACTAATCAATAGAAAAAAAAGTAATTTTGGGGGTGAACTACTCCTTTAATTTTGGTTAAGTCTGACTCTGCTAGCCACTTACAGAAAACAATCCTGCTATAATATTTTGTAATTGCCAATCCTTTGTGTAAATAAACTGAAATGCATACTATTACACGACTATTTCTTTATCATGTTGTACAAGCATCTGGTTGGATATGATATAATTGGGTCTACAATGCCAGTGGTGTAAAAGTAACTAAGTACATTTACTCAAGTACTACCCTTAGTACAATTTTGAGGTATTTTATACTTTACTTGTATTTCTAGTTTTTAGTACTCTTAATTCTAGGCAACTCCAGTACATGCTCACGTGTTGAATTGCATTGTGAGCTTGTAGATCTGCTATTTTCAAAATCTTTCAAGTTGATGTCAATACCTTTGTACTTTTATTAAAGTACATTTTGAATTCAGAACTTTTACTTGTAACAAATATTTCTCTCTATACGTTATTCCTGGCATTCTGTTCATATCCTGAAAGAGGCGGAGGCTGAAAAAACTGACATGAAAAACATAATTTGGTTTCCTGTTGTCCTTGCATAAAGTGTCAGTAGTTGGCGTTCTGGGCTCTGAATGTACCTGGGTTGCCATGTCTGCTTATAATACGCAATTTGTGTCTCTAAAGAATAGTATAGTTGCTTATTGGGCTTACGTTCTAATATTTTTAAACCAGTTTGTGAAGTTGGCTGATGGCCTAGGCTCCAAAGAACGGCTCAAGATGGGCTTTTTAAGATTTTTATTTCTCCAGCCTCCACCATGCAGTTTTGTACAGTGAAACCCAAAATTCAAAAATAGCAAATATACATTTTGCCAAAAATCTAAAAATAGAGAACTCGGGAACAAAAGGCAAAACTCAAGAAAAAGGCAAAAATAACAAACACTGCACTAGGCTATGCCCATGGAAAGGGCCCCTGCAACTCTCACTGAGATGTGTTCATCTCGCTCTGCTGAGCATAACCGAGTTGCCCTGGTTAGCAGCCTCCCTTTAAAGGAGTGGATCCTACCACTAACCAGGAAACCAATTACCTTGAAATGGCTGATATAGCAGCTTACAGTCTCTCTCTCTGAATACATTACCCTTTCAATAAATGTGAAAGTGTTTTACACTACATATTCAGGTTGGAATTCATGTACAGAGCTGTTAGAAAAACTTTGCTCAATGTCTTTGTCTAACACCCCCCCTCCTCCACAGTAGTGGCACCCTCCACCCCTATTTAAGTGGAGTGGTACAGCCCTGTTCTGTTTGACTTGCACATTCAACAGAGGAGTGCCCGTGACTGCAGAGGAGCTAAGGTGACAAACAATGAGCCTAAACAGGATGTTTTACCACTTGTGTACGTCTCATTTCAACAACATTTCATAACCATTACAACGTAATTTGTTAATCAGCACAGTATTGACATTTGTTTGCATCGGCTGCTCCCAAATTGGCCGGTGTTCTTAATTAGTATTTGGCGCAGCTGTGTGTGTGTGTGTGTGTGTGTGTGTGTGTGTGTGTGTGTGTGTGTGTGTGTGTGTGTGTGTGTGTGTGTGTGTGTGTGTGTGTGTGTGTGTGTGTGTGTGTGTGTGTGTGTGTGTGTGTGTGTGTGTGTGCACGTGCAATGTCTTTAAGCAGATTGCATTATGTCTATAAGGCACGGGCTGCCCCGTGACAAAGTGGTTCCCAAATCCTACAGTGTTTTGCATACATGTTGTGTAGAGGCCAATTTGTGCTTTTACCTATAACCACCGATTAGTGTAAAACTTTGTATGCACACTTCCCAGAGGCCAAGGAAAAACATGTGCCCTGCATTTTTCACATCTGCCATTTATAGCGCCACCAGAAGGCAGACTTACAGTATGTAAAACACATTCTTCGATATTACTCCTTCAGATTTTATCCGAAAATCACACAAATCAGTACACAGTATCTCTACAGTGATGTGATCATGACGGATTTGTCCGATATCATATTCTATCTAATTGGCTAACATTGAATTCCAAGGTTTGCAGGATTGCTCCTTTTTGAACAAAAATGTCTCAAACGCAGCCTGCTATGTGTGTGAGATTTTGCACACACATTCCCACTAGGCCAAGGAACAGATGCCACCCTTCTCACATTGGCCTGTTATAGCGCCACCAGCGGGTACATTTTTGCAAAACACATTTTTGGAACAAAATGTCTCAAATCCCGCATGCAGCGTCCGATTGCCGTGAAATGCCCAAGAACACGTGGTACCCTTTTCACTTTGGCCTATTATAGAGTCACCACTAGGCCAAAAAAAACACAAAAAAAAACTGACCTGCCGGAGACCTGTTCGGAAGAACACTGCTTCTAGTTTTTCTTTGATTAGTTGCTTTCCCTTGATGCTTTTTTGCTTTCCTGCTTTTTCTGCCTTGGCCACTTAATCGCTGCTTGCAGCAATATTTTGTTTTAAAGTAGGAGAAATGTACGTGACTGCATAGACGAAACGGAAGTGGGGGATAGGAGGACATCCACTTTTGTCATTTTCAGAACCTCCATTCGTTCGTTTTTGGGCACAAGGTGGAGCAACCGCTCCTTCGGGGAACTAGGAATTTGAGGTTAGGGTTAGGTTTAGGCATAGGAGCATTCACCAGGTTAGCATTCACCAGGTTAGCATTCACCAGCGTGGGACTAATGGGAACAATGGAGGAACAATGAGACGTGGGACCAATGCAGTCAAATGCTCTACCACTGAGACATGGGCTTCTTCCACTTCCAGGTGAACTAAAACAAGCGCTCATTTCCCAATCTAACTGTTTTTTTCAAACTAACTGTAACATATGTATATATATATATGTGTATGTATGTATGTATGTATGTATGTATGTATGTATATATATATATATATATATATATATATATATATATATATATATATATATATATATATATATATGTTACAGGGTAACTGGGTAACTCAGGGAGACTTGGGTAAGAGCGCTCGTTTTGTAGTTCACCACACACTAATCACCACCAGATGGCGACGCAGCCATTCAATAGTGAAGGCGCTGACGTCACTCGTTTGCGACTCTCTTTCTTTATTTACTAGCCTAGCCTAGCCTAGCCTAGCCTAGCCTAGCTTAGCCATTAGCTCCATTGTAGTCACTTGGACAGGGCGTTTATCTTGGGCTTGCCCAGGCCTTACGGCCTGGGCATAAATATAACGATTGCATTCACCACGGCTTCGTAACTCGCGCGTCGCTCCGCCGGCCGCGCGGCCCTGGCCCGCTCTTCGCGGCCACTCGCGCCTGCGGCGCTCGGGGGCGAAGAGCAGGACCAAGGTCCGCTGGCCTTCGCGCCGCTTGCAATGTCGTGGACAATCGAGAGGCTCCGCCTGGAGAACGTTGTTGTGGGCGACCGCTTGTTCCGCCCCGTGCTGCACGGCGAGTGCTCCGTTTCTCTAATTCTCTGAGACGCAAAAAAACCGTGACATATATATATATATATTGGAGCTGCTGTCAGTCGATTAAATATTTAATGAGATTAATCGCATGATTGTTCGTAGTTAATTGTTCGTAGTTACGCGATTAATCGCAAATTAATCGCATATTTTATATCTGTTCTAAATCTACCTTAAACAGATATTAATACTCATATCAACATGGGAGTAGACAAATACTTGCTTTATGCAAATGCAGCATATTTATTATTATTTGGAATAATAACAAATACTGTCCATAATAGGCCTAACAAACAACAACTTGAGAAAATATCTGCTTCCATTAGGACAGATTAATAGTGAAAGGACCACCGCTTATCGAGGTGCTGCATGCCTGAAGAAGGACTATGACCAAAAGCTTGCACTGAAAATAAAGAACATTATTTTGCACACTTTTGAGTGTGCGGAGGCTCCCTTAAATCTTTCATTCGGACAGATTTAAAATAAACGTTTATACTTCAATCACTAAACCCCAGCATCCCTATTCTAAGGGGATATTCACCAAAAGTAGCAGATTTACAAGCTCACTACAAGATGCAAGAGCTTGTAGATCGGCTATTTTTGGTGAAGAGAGTTGGTGTATGGAAAAATAACTCAAGTACAGTGCAACTCAGGGGTGTTTTACAAAGCAAGCATCAGGCATTAGAGGGTCTAAAGTGGTTTAACTGAAGTAATATGTATACATTCTAAATATTATCAAAGTATTCTGAGGCACCCTGGACTGGTGTTATTGGGCACCCTAGTTCACTATGAGAAACCCAGCTGTTATTATAATGTAGAGACACTGTGATGGCTTGTTGGAGATGTGTGGCACACAAGGCATAGTCAGCCAGACTTGCTGGATTTCAGCCGGATTTGGGCCTTGCTATGTGGGTTCTCTGGCCGTTGTTGCATGCATTTGGTGGTCACTGTTAGCGTGTTGGTGCGGGGGTCTGGGGAGCACTGTATAAAGGATGTAGGCTACTATGTGCTCGTGTACAAGGTGGAGCGCTCCTGTTCTTGGCAGCGTGTGTGTCTGGGGCTCGCACTGTCTACAGATGTGCCGTTTCAATGCTTTGGTATTTGTTGCGCGCGACGCCGTCAGCGGTAATATTGTGGTTGTGATTGTGGTTGTCTGCTGCAAAAGTCTCCGCCGTTTTGTCTGTCTCATTAGGGGGTCTCATACTACGACTAGCCCTGCTGCTAGCAGCATCTCACACTGACTGTCTGTTGTCAGTGCATTTGCTTCCTTACTCTTGAGCGCACCGAGGCTCAAACATCACTGCGTTAATCGCACGTTAAAAAGGATTTTGAGTCAAATCGTTAATAACGCGCTAAATTCAACACCTATATATATATATATATATATATATCCATACCAATGAAATAGAGCAGTCCATCCAGTGCCACCACAGTAGGACCTCTGGAATCAGAGTAGGCTGCCACGCCCACAGACTCCATCAGATGCCAGGCGTTTGTTCTGCGGTCGTAGCGTTCTATGGAGTCTTCACTCTTCTCACTGCCCCGGCCCCCCACAGCAAACACATGTCCACCCAGCACCACCAGCTCTGTGTGGGGTTGAACAACACCGATTGTTAGAACTGATGACCTTTCTTTAGTCTTTTCTTTTCCTGAGACACTACTGCTGATAAAGTATACACCATGTGTGTGTGTGTGTTTTATCAACCAAAATTAGTGTCTATTCAGTGGTACTGTGTCTGTTGCCCTGCCTTTAACAACCTAATAGGATATTTCACTTAAAAAAAAACTTTGGTCATTTTATCGTCTAATCAGGCTTTTGTGAACACCCTGGACAGATTTTAATTTGCTTGATTCAATATTTAGATATGTGTTATTCATTTTATCAGACACTCCTCATCCAGGGCCCATTCCTATACAAACCCATTGTAACTTCAAACTCGTAACTTCAAACTGATTTATTAAAAATAAATGAAACATTTTATCGAAAAAGCTCACGTATTAGGAGGGTAGTATGAGTCACCAGAAAAAAGACGGTTGTTTTTGATGTATCTATCATGGTTAAAATGGAGTCTAATGGACCTATTATTGGACTATTGCAACGCTTTATATTCTGGTATCGACCAATCGTCAATTAGGCGCTTGCAATTAGTCCAGAATGCAGCTGCGCGCCTCCTCACTGGCACCAAAAAGCACGACCAGATCTCCCCAGTCCTGGCCTCCCTCCACTGGCTCCCAGTAAAATTTAGAATAGATTTTAAAATCCTTTTAACTGCTTTTAAATCTATTAACTCATTTGCTGCCATTTTAACATTGTACTGTATGGCTTTCCTGCCATTTTGTTTAAGAATATTCTTTTTATATTTACATTTTTCCTCAATTCTGTGTTTGCATGACAATGTCATACAGTACCTGAAATGAAAGAGGACAACCTCTTGTCTCAACCCCCCCCCCCCCCCCCCCCCAAAAAAAAAACAATTGTTTTTACCATGCACCACTATAGTAGTGCTTGAGTCTTCCATCTAACCGTCCTTCTAGAATCAGCTGCTATACAAGCTGATCTACAAGCTCTCAACGCGTTGTGCTGCGACACATTGAGAGCTTGTAGAGCTTGTAGATCTGCTATTTTCACATTCTAGGACATGTTAGGAAATGTCTCCCCCTGCCCCACAAACATCCTCTGCACACCCCTGCTCAACAGCGCTATGATGCATGTTTGCTTTGCTACATGTAGCTGACAACGAGGCCTTGATTGAAACTTGTGTAAGAGAGCACCTGTTTTTTGGCGGATCGGTGGGCCGTGGACCCCCGCGAAGTGTTGGCCGGCGACCAGGGGAGTGAGGAAACGGACCCCCTTCGTGCCAGGCCGTGAGGGACCACTTGTCCCTGACAACTGAATTGCGGGCGTTTATTGATTGATTTCAACTTTGATTGATTTCAACTTTATGTAACAGTTTCATCCGTGTTCGACTTTGATTGATTTCAACGTTATGTAACAGTTTCATCCGTGTTCCAGTTTCATCCGTGTTCCTCCGCAGGGACCCCCGATGGTTCCATGAGAAGTGTTGGCCAGAGACCAGGGATTATGGACCCCCTTCGCGAAGGACCCCCTGGCAACCGGATTGCGGCGGCGGCCCGTTTATGGACTAAACAGACAATTATAAAATAAATTATATCTACTAAGGGGATACGGATTGGAATAGTATAAACTGGTGTGGATTCTAATGAATCATCTCATTCTCAGGTATGTTTTATAAGCATTTATATGGCGATACTTGTGTGTTTTGTGTCTGAGAGGAGAGAGCAGCAGATCTCTATAGCACTGTGGTTGTTTGATGGTACTGAAAGGTGCTGATCAGGGGGACCACTGAAACAGACATGCAGTGGACCAGCCAGCTGGGATGTGCACAGTAGAATGGTCTCTTAGATCGAGCCGCACTGTTTAGGTTTTTGCTACTGCTACCCTCCGCTTGGGGGGCTGCTCTCCATTCTCACATGCTGCCATTCAGACATTGACTTCTAATTGTGGCGACACTTCCATAGATGTTAGGGCTAGCATTGGTGTTGGAATGGGGGGATGTGTGAATGGCATGGCAGCATGTTGGAATGAGGACGTCTGAAAAAAACACACGGCTGCAGCGGTGTGTGCAAAATGCCTTCACTGTGCCTTCACTGTGGATTATGGGGTGAATTATACACTTTTATTGAGATTTATTACACTTGTTTTCAAACACACTAACTTTGATGTGTGATATCAAACTTTATCAGGGGCTGGGGAAGAGTGTAATTAAACATTACATTATATAAAAGCAAATCTTCGGGTTCCTCGGGGATCGCAGCAAATGAGTTAATAGGCTGGTCCCCACTTATGTACCTGGCTGAATTGGTCGAAAGATACAACCCAGTTAGGGCGTTACGGTCAGCTGACCTTTCTTTGCTATCCTCTACGGCTAATGCCCGACTAACTAGGGGCGATTGTGCCTTTGCCGTGGCCACCCCTAGGCTCTGGAACGACCTTCCCCTGCATGTCAGGTCTGCCCAGTCCATTGAGGTTTTTAAGTCCCTACTCAAGACTCACTTTTGTAACATGGCTGAGCTTATGTTTTATTTTGTTCACTTCTTTTTGTCTCTTTATTGTATTTTTATTTTGGTGTATTGTTGTTTTATCTTCTTGTTGCAATGCTTTCTCCTGTTGTACAGGTTGGCTAAATGCTCATGTAATTAACCCCTATTTTATGCTTTGGATATTTAAAAATCAAACCTCGGTTCGAAGTGAAGCGGTGAAGCATTAGTTGTGGATGCAGTAGGTGAGAACTATTGCATGTACAGGACAGATAAAACCTGAAGGCCAAATTATCATGTGAAGCTTGACCAATCCTCAAAGTATCCATTCATCAGACCGGGAGGGACACTACACACATATTCTGGACGTACAGGACAGATAAAACCTATTCATTCTGAACTGAAATGGCCATATATGGACATGGGACACACATTTTGCTTTTTGAAAAAGACTATTCATTCTGGACTGATATTCTGGACGTACGGGACAGAAAAACCCTGTTCATTCTGGACTGGAGTGACCATATATGGACATGAGGTGACATACATTTTGTTTTTGAAAAAACCTGTTCATTCTGGACTGAAATGACCATATATGGGCATGGGACACACAAAGCCACTCATTGGAAGGTCAAGGTCAAGGTCAAGGTATACTTTATTTGTCCACAAGGGAAATTTGTCTTGGGCTTTCACCCCTGCTACAGCCACACACAAAACATCAGTAACAAAACAGTAGAAATACATACATTACATTGTGCACAGTGATTAATTAATACTCTCAGTCAGTGCTGTTTCAGAGCGTCGTTCAACAATCCAATGGACACAGGTACAAATGATTTTTTAAACCTAATGTACTTCCATACAGGTTCACTGTACCTTCTTCCCGAAGGTAGAAGTACAAACTTCCCATGTAACACATGAGTAGCATCACCAATTATTTTCTGAGCCTGCCTTAGTGCCGCCTGCTCGTAAATAGACTGCAGAGAGGGGAGTTGTCTTACTCCTATAATCTTCCCTGCAGTCTGAACCAATCTCAACAATTTGGACCTCAGTTGCACTGAGAGATTACCGAACCAAACTGTAATGCCAAATCTAACCAGGCTCTCCAAGACTGCCTGATAGAACACTAACATAAACTTTTGGTCAACACCGTGAACCCTCAGACGGCGGAGGAAGTGTAGTCTTTGCTGTAGTTTACTACAGAGACTGTCCACATGTGTATTCCATGTTAGTGAATTGTCAATGGAAATGCCCAAGTATTTATATGAAGAAACCTGTGAGATGGCTGAGTCATGAATGACCACAGGCCTGTGGTCACCAACGCTCATAGGATCGAACACCATCTCCTGTGTCTTCATAACGTTGAGAACAAGGTAGTTGTCATCACACCAACTGACAAACCTCTGTACCTCTAGAAAATACTCAGCTAGATCCTTATCCTTATCCAGTAGTGCTAAGATGGCAGCATCATCTGAGAATTTAATGTAATTATTCGGGTTCTCACTTCTACACTCATTTGTGTACAAAGTAAAAAGGACAGGTGAGCTAACGCAGCCCTGAGGTGCTCCAGTACTTAAGGTTCTGGGCTCTGACAAAATACCATTCACACTGACCCTTTGAGTGCGTTCAGTTAAAAAGGAATAATACCACCTGATAATAAGGGGATGGACATTAAGGTCCTTTAACCTCTTAATTAAGAGATGTGGCTGTATTGTATTAAACGCTGAGCTGAAATCTACAAGAAGAAGGCGTGCATAAGCTTTGTTCTTTTTGTCTTTGTCTAAGTGTTTCAAAAGAAAATAATCCAAGGCCAAAACGGCATCCTCTATACCCCTGTTACTCCTGTATGCAAACTGAAACGTATCTAATGAACAACCCACCGCTGCCTTCAACAAACTGATAATGATTTTCTCAAAACACTTCATAATTACTGAAGTCAGAGCGACTGGGCGGTAGTCATTATTTTCCTTGCAGCATGCCTTTTTGGGGACAGGGATTATAATGGAGTCTTTCCAGGTGGATGGAACAGTACATGAGTCCAGTGACTTTTGGTAGATGGGACACCAAGCCTCTGTCAGTTCCTGGCTGCATGAATGCAGCAACCGGCCACATATCCCATCCGGACCTGAGGCCTTCCGGGGACATGTGCGAGAAAACATCCTCTGGACTTCGTGCTGATCCACAGTGATTCACTCGAGGGCAGCTTTTTGTTCCTGCAAGAAGTCAGCTGTTTCAAACCTTGCATAAAAGTTGTTTAGTTCTTCTGCCTTCTCCTTTTCATTGGAAACACTAAGGCCCTTCTTAGCTGGAGCCATGTTAGTCATGGCCTTCATAGATTCCCACATTTTTTGGGAATTAGAGGAGGAGCAGTAGGCCTCAAACTTCTCTTTTTCCTTCCTTTTTCCATCCTCCATTTTTTTGTTGATCTCCTTTTGAATATTCCTCACAGTTAAAAAGTCCCCACACTTAAACACTCTTTGTTTCTTAACTATGGCCTCTTTAATTTCCCTCGAAATATAGGGTTTATTATTTGGGTACATAGTTATTGTTTTCTTGGTCAAAACGTTGTCTTTACAGAATTTTATATATTCTGTTATAGTATCTGTAGCCTCTTCCAAGTTTAAACTATGGAAGAGGCTCCAGTCAGTGCAGCAAAAGCATCCCTTTAATGTCTCGATGCCATCATTATTCCACACATGAATGGTTTTGACTTGTGGTTTGCTAGTTTTAAGCAATGACTTATAAGTGGGAATTAGGTGAACAACATTGTGGTCTGACATGGCGAATGGGGGTTTAGACTTGGCTAGGGGAGGTTTAGCCTCAGCAGTATATGCATTTTTAACATTGCCATAACACTTGTCTAAGATGTTATTACCCCTTGTTTTACAATCAACATACTGCTGAAAACCAGGCAGCACGGATTCAAGTTTACAGTGGTTTACGTCACCCAATACAAAACACGGTGCTTCTGGGGTGCGTTTCAATTGTCTGTGAACACAGTCCGCTACGGCGGTGGCAGCCCGCGCAGCATTTGCACTTGGAGCAATATAGACTGCGCACAACACAACATTGCCAAATTCGCGAGGTAAATAGAATGGTCGCATGCTTAGACATAATAGCTCTATGTCCTGATTGCACAGAGACTCCCTCACGGTGAATTGGGAACACCACTTGTTATTAATATAAACGGCGATCCCTCCTGCTTGGCTCTTCGGCGAGTCAGCGGTCCTGTCAGCGCGCACCAGTGTGAATCCATCCAGGGAAACTAGCGCGTCAGGCACCGTCTCGTCCAACCAGGTCTCGGTGATCACTTGCAGGCACGCCTCCCGGTACTCGTGTTGATATCTGGTGTTAAAGCGTAATGTATCTGCCTTATTCCTCAATGCCCGGGCGTTACAGAGAATCATGGATGGTAGAGGTGGTCTGTGCATCCTTCTCCGTAGTCGCAGTTTCACCCCTCCGCGTCTCCCCCTCTTCCTCGTTCGCTTGCTGTCTCCGCCGCTCCTCGGCGGCGTTGCCAACAGTTCTCTAGGAAGCACGGGGGCCAGAGTGTTACTGGCAGCGGGTCGAAGCAGCAGGAGCTGGTCATGGGTGTAGCGCAGGTACGACACCGGTGTTGTTGTCGGCGTCGAGTCGGAGTCCTGACACGCCGGCGAAAAGCATTCTGCTATGATATCCCGGAGGATTATTAAAAACAGCCATCTCAGCGGCACCATCGTCAGGTATCAATCAATCAAACACAGTCAGTGCACAAAACACTAAAGACACAGACTGACATAACAATAAAAGACTATAAAAGAGGCTAGTAGCAGGAGCAGCCCGGGTCGCAACAGTGCTTGCGCCACCGGAAGCTCGGTTTTCACCGCTTCAAAAATACCTACAATAACTGCAATCTGATGTGACACAGTGAGCTTGTAGATCTGCTACAATATAATACTAATTAAATATAATAATAATTAAATAATAATTAAAATTATAATAATAGGAGTGCCAGGGTTCTTGGTGGTTAAAGTGAATGGCAGTCTTACTGAAGTAAGCGCGTGCTTCATTCATGTTGGCCATCTTCTTCCATGAGTTGTGGTCAACGTAGCGCCACAACCCCTTCATAGAGAACCCCAAAGGATGGCTTAATCCTCCGGCCAAATACAGAGTAGAGCCTAAATGGTGGGAGAAGATATACAATATATAATAATTACATTAACTCATCTGGTGCCGATCCCGAACTAGTTTGGCTTTATTTCAATCCAATACAATCTTTTTTTTATTAATTCACTTACCCCGAGCTGCTTGTAGAGTCGTGGGTGGTCCTGGCTCGCTAGCCGCTAGCCAGTTAGCCATTCTACTCTGTCCGACGATATATTCCATTAAAAATGGTTTAAAATACATTTTTGAGCTCCCCAATGTTCACCCGATGTTCGGCGCCGCTTCCGATGAGTACACGAGTGTGCCGATCCCGAAGTAGTTCGGCTTTATTTAATTAAATGAATAAAATGATAAGAGGCCTTCTGAAGCCTGGCTTGATTTTTGTAGCTACTAGCCGAAAGCTAACAACGTCCCGGCCGGCCGTAATTTGCGAACGCAATCGCCAATCTCCGCCTAATCCAATGAAAGACCGCATCTTTAAAGGCTTATATCTCTTTTTTGTGTTTTAGGAAAGCGGCGCGAGGTTTATTTACGGCGAAATCGCCCAAAAATTATCTTTTAGATGACAAAATGGGAATAGCCATTCTGTTAGCATCTTCATCCGGGACATTTCCATGCCGTGCATCAACGTGAGCACGTCAGGTCCTGGAAGCTGAAGTCCTGGAAGCTAAAGCGCTCGCCTATGAGAGATGCGCTGGCATTCTTTGGCCCCTAGAGGGCGCTGGCGCTCAAAGAGTTAATAACATGGCAAGACAGACGGGTTCATGAGCTTTTTCTTTCTTTCTTTATACTTATAAATAAAGAAATAAAAAGGTCTCCAGTCAAATATGATTATTTTGCGGGGTCACGGCAAAGTTTCCCTTGATTTAGACACTATCAGCAGTGATGGAAAGTGACTACAGTAGGTACATTTACTCAAGTACTGTACAACTAACTGGATGTTAAATTTCCATGTTTCATGGAGGTCCTTGTAGATGGTGATCTGACGAGGAGTAGACAGATACAAAGACCCGCACACTGCCACTTGTCCGTTTCAGAGAATTTATTAAGCAACGTTTCGGTCGTAAGACCTTTCTCATGGAGGTCCTTAGAATGGAGAAAAAAAAGGTTAAAGATGGGGTGCCTTGATTTTTTTTTTCCTAAAACATGATGATCAGGTATTATGATTGTACTAAAAGGAATTCTCTAAAAAGGTGTACAGAAAGTATTAAAATTAAGTTTTTATGTGGCAATACCCACCACGTATGCCTGGTTGTCAGGTGGGTGGTGAGTGGTGACCCAGCTGAAGTTAGCCACACAAACAGTGTTGCTTGTATGGTAAAAGGAGAGGGGATGATTTTATGATGTCATTAAATCTGTGTTTTTCGAGCAGGCCTTTTGACTCTTTCAGCTTTCAGGAAGAAACCAAAAATACACCGGGAGGCAAATTTGCATATTATAACCTGGTGGTCTATTAGAGTAATGTTAACTCCATAGACACAATGTACAAAACAGTACTTTTTCTTTTTTATATGTGTCTATAACATTAACATTACTCTAATAGACCATGGGGTGCAAATGTGCCTTCCGTGTGTATTGTTGGTTACTTCCTGAAAGCTGAAAGCCAAAAGGCCCAACTGAAAAACACTGAGTAAATGACATCATTTATGAACTGGTGGGTGTGGCCACATGAAAAACATAATTTTAACATGTTCTGTACACATTTTTGGAAAAAATCGTAGTAAAATCCTAGTATAATCATAATACCTGATCATGTTTTTTGGGGGGGGGGGGGGGGGGGGGAATCATGTTACAAATCAATTACAACATTTAAGTTGAAGATTGATTGTTACACAAGTAGGCCTACTGTAATGGCTTTTCAATTGTGTTTTTGGCATTTAACATATGAAAACAATTTAGCGGTTAGGCATTACAAATAAATGATAAATTACGGACATATTTAATAGTTTTAAGCGCATTATCACATAAGTTGTAAGATTTTATCATTGCTTGTAGATCTGTTATCCATCTTTTTTAATTTGTGAAAATGTGTGATTTTGTTTTCAACGTTGTAAAGAATTCTGACGATGAATTGTGACAGGCCTAATTAGCCAGTAGATATGCCTTTCCCCTAAAAGCTTTTGTCCAATGCTAGCTTAGCAACCGGCAGCTTGCCAAGGCTGTTGCCAAGGCAAACCTTGGCAAGCAGGAAGTTATTCTAAGCTAACATTGGACAAAAGCTTTTTGGGAGGGGCATAGCTACTGGCTAATTACAGGTCCTGTTGATTAATACTGCTCACCTGACATGACCACAGCATACCCGTGTGTTAATTCCAAGGGCACAACTCCCAGCCTATCCCACTCATTGGTCAGGGGATCAAAGCTTCTCAAAGAGTTGTTTCTCCTGCGGAGAGACAAATCCAGTCTCCACCCATCATCACCATCCGAGTCTCCAATCTCTCCTCCCATCATCACGATCACTTTGACAAACAAGGGAGAAGAAGCAAGTGATCCAGAGTAGATTTATAGCGGATTCATAGCCCAGCTGACTGTACTACTTTCTCCTCTGACTCTGTCTTGTTAATATGTAGACACCAGGGTCTTTCTTGTCATGTTGAGTCCCCATTTTTAAACCAATCCAGTATCTTTGATTTGTGCAGGGCTGAGCATCAGATGGTAAATACCCATTTATTTATTTGACAGCAGATATTCTACATATTAAATGTAACCCTTAAATTCAATTAATTATTTCAATGGACTAAAATCTTGTTTAATTTAATGGCCTTCCTGAACTGGCACAGGCCCGGCGGCAGGACTCAATGGCTGAGGGGGGCGTCTGTGAGTTTAAGGTTGCGATCACTATGCAAATTAGTGTTTCGCCTTTGTTTTCGAGTATTTGACGGTCCACTGATGGGGAAAAAAAGTGTGAGTCGCAGAGTCGTGGGAAAAGGCGGGTGGGAAAGCATTGGCCATTCATTCCCAATGGAAGTCACGTGGTGTGAAGACTCAAGCTTGCATCATGGTTGCGTCTAGCGTCAAGCCCAAAGGACTTGCTTAAGGCAAGCAGAACGCAAGTTGTAGGCAAGCAGCTAGGGGGCAGACAAGCTGCACTGGAGGAACCTTGATGAGACGGAAGGTCGGAGTTCAACCGCCAACAAATAAGAGAGAAGTGCCGTTCTGCGGTGCCACGGGGCGGAGTTCATTTGTAGTCTCTACAACATTACCGTAGCAGACAGCCTCTGGTCTGCAGTGAAACAAATCCCGAGTTCAGAATGATTTTTTATGTCTTAATAAATTAAAGTAAATATGTGATTAGAACATGTTTAAACATTCGACAATTAAGGTCTAATGTTTCAAATATTTATTAGTGAAAATAAACATCCTGGCTATAACGGTTTAATTTGTCCGTATCATCGCCGATATATATATATATTATAGTCAGTGTTGGGTAGCGTTACTTTTTTTGGTAATGTATACTGATTACTTATTATCTTCATTTTAAAGTAATATTTTTCGTTACATATTACTGTCTGCACTAGAGTAATATGTAATATATTACTTATTACTTTAACGTTACTTTTACCAAAATGTTTAAATTGAACAATTACACACATTTTGACAACCCGCGCCCGCCCGCCCGTCCCGTCATTAATCAGATCCGTGGACCGCCCGCTACCCGTCATTATTAAAAAATCAAAACCAGACCCGCCCCGCCCATCAAAAAATGGACCCGTCGCCCGCCCCGTTACCCGTGATTAAATGCATTAAAGTAAATAGCCTACAGCCGTGCGTGCGTTCTTTCAATGGCATCGCACTCCATTTTCACTCCATAGTTAATCCCCCTGAAAATGGAAAATGCTGTTATTAAGCCTATTATTAATAGGTCTATTATTATTTGGATAAAGTAGAACAACCTTTAAAACCAATCATACTAATTTAAAATTGTATCATGATCTGACACTGTCGCGACAGCTTGTTGCTGCTGCTGCTTTCTGCCTCCGCTGCTTTGTGCAGTTGAAAATATCAGAGCTACAAGCTCACAACATGTCGGAACTTGCAGCTTTATGAGCTTGCATGTCTGCTATGCTCGACACGCACCGTCATACGGCGAAGCACATATCCAGCTTTTCACAGCTGAAGGGAACGCCACTCGCTGTCTGTCTGTCTGTCTGTCTTGGTTCTCTCATGATAAACAGCCCGAGGTAATCTAAACCAAACCGGACCCATGATGTGACGATAATAAAGGAACTCCTAATAGTCGTGGAATCACGTGGATATTATACAATCATGCACCTTTCAACTACATCGCGCGCTAGGCAAGCAGATCACTCGCGGCCACTTTATTCAGTTGTGTGTCGGTGTCCTCCTCACTGTGAGTGTGTGCGCTCCAGCCGGCTGCCGCCGCTCCATGTGTGTGACTTGACGTTTAGGTGGAAACAGTGCTGTATGCATGCCGTGGTTCTGTCGTCCTGCTGCTCACTGCATGTGTGCGCTCTTGTGACATTGTTTTAGGCAGAAACAGTTGTCTGATTTTCACAGTAAAATGTCATCCGCCCGTCACCTGCCCGTGTTTAGTCGCGCACCGCCCGTCCCCGTACCCGCACATTTATAATAGTAAATATCCCGCGGTCTCCGCCCGTCAAACACGGGTACCCGTCGGGTACCCACGGGGCCCCGACCCGTTGCAGGGCTCTGATGTACAGTAATACTATATAGGCCAATTGTTTCAATTATTAAATGTAGTGTGTTTATTTATCTGACTTAAAAGATTAAACAAATTCCATCTTGTAGAAAATGTACTATTTCTTAATAATTTTGACAAAAGAGCACATTTTACATCAAGCTGCCCAGATGTCCAGTATCCCTATACATTGACACCCAGTTGCTATACACAACGAAAATGATCGGATTTATCAGATTTGACAATAATTCCATATCAGGAGATGCTTTGTGTGACACTGCTGTGTGCTGCTGGGGTGTTCTGTGTTTCTGACGTTACTTTATGGGAGTGATAGCTCTTGTTTTGGGCATGTTTTATCTGACAGCCCGTGCGTCGGAGAAAACATCCACCAACACAGCGCTACAGTTCATGGGTGGGAGATATAAACCAGGCATTTGATAGTTCTAGTTAATGCATACATTTTAGCGTGTGTTTTCTCTTCAGTTGTTGAAATGTTGCGGAATTTAGTAGCTTACTAGGCTAATAATCATTCTAAACACCTGGGCGCGCTGACTCGCTGTGCGCAATGGTTCCCAGGCACTCCAGTCCACCCGACAGTGCGTGGCTCAGGCATGTACACATAGACATCAAAGGGGGCTTGAGCCCCTGCCCTTTTATCCGTCTGTAAAAAGTGCCCTCTTCAGACCATGAATGCATTTCTTTACTATGGTATAATAAATGCAAATGCCCTCTTTCCATACCATAACTGAAGGCTGCATTCAAGAGAATTGTCCACCAAAACGCCCCTGCCTCAGCCCCGGCCCCCTGCCTCTCTAACATGTCAGCCCCCTGCCTCTCTAACATTCTCTGCACGTCCCTGCGTATCTGTGCCGTTCTGTGCGGGGCAGCAGCAGCGCATCATCCACGGAACTTGAGAGGAAGGCTGAAGGCACAGGAGGTATAGGCTATAACCTGGGTCCCACGACAAAAATCCGTACCATATTGGCTTAAAACAGGGCGACGGGACCCTGGTTGGTAACACGGAAAGTAACGCAGTAATGAAGTTATCATTATAATAATATATTACCGATTTTTTTTCAGTAAGGCGTTATATTAGTCATTACCGCATTTCGGTAATATATTAGTAATATGAGTTATATTACTAACGCGCGTTACCCAACACTGATTATAGCCAACCTATAAGCTTGGCAGAACTAGGCCTACAGTAGCCTACAAGCAACATATTTTTATGTTATTAGGATACGGTAGGCCTACAAATAATATTATACACAGACTTGTCAACACGGCCAGTTCCGCCATATTTGCAAGTTTTATTGTGACCGTCAGGTCGCAGTTACTATCAAAACCTCGACCAGCTGTCCGTCAGTCCGTCTGTCACAGGTCACACGTCACACTTTTGCTCTGCTCATATCTCCGCAACCGTTGCCCCGATCCATGCCAAATTTTGCACACACACTCCTTGCCTGCCAAACCACAACCTCCACTCAATTCTCACATGGCCCTCTTCTAGCACCACCATGAGGCCAATTCTTGCAAAACACATTTTTTGCCCTAAAATCGCGCAAATCGGTACACACTTGCTCTACACTCATCTCATCAACATGGATCTGTCCCATATAGCGCCACCATCAGGCCGAATTTTTAAAACACATTTTTGCTCCTACAGCTTTTGCCCTAAAATCACGCTGCGACCTGACCGTCGCTTATCTCCCGATTAGGGAGTCTTACTGGTATGCCTAATAAGTAATAATGCAACTTATAATGCGATTTTTTTTCATCCAAGCTGAGGCACCCCAATACATTATATTCATAATTTTCACTCCCAGCACCATATATATTTATAGCATATTTTAGTGATAATGTTGAGCGGAAAACGTTGAAATTTATAGCCATTTTGGTTAGAACTGACTGGAAAAAAGTGTTATAAAGCAACTTAGACACAACTAACTTACTTCACACAAGTTGACACTATAGCTGAGGTCCAAAATGCCATTGCGCAGTTATCGAAATAGACATGACATCACTTTGCCACCCTTCTAAAAGATATGTGATATAAAAAAATATAATAAAAACAAAATCAGGCTACAGACGACTCAATAGCTTATTTATCTGCTCGGCGACAGCAGCATATAACCATACTAGGCCTACTATACCCATGCGCAATGATAGAGCCACAGCACTGGATATTTGGATCAATCAAAGTTTCACCAAACTGTCAAATATGGATAGAATTACTTAAGCCTGAGGACCAAAAGCATCACAGAATAACTTCAAGACTTTAATTAATGGAGCCACAATTTGCGTGAACAAACAGCCTTCAATCTGTGGAGTTTTTATTTTATTTTATTGCGACCGCCAGGTCACAGTTACTATCAAAACCTCGACCAGCTGTCCGTCAGTCCGTCAGTCTGTCACGCGTCACACTTTTGCCCTGCTCATATCTCCGCAACCGTTGCCCCGATCCATGCCAAATTTTGCACACACACTCCTTGCCTGCCAAACCCATAAATTCTCACATGGCCCACTTCTAGCGCCACCATGAGGCCGATTCGATTAACATGGATCTATCCCATTTAGCGCCACCATCAGGCCGATTTTTTTTAACAAATTTTTGGACACTGCTCCTACACATTTTGCCCTAAAATCACGCTGCGACCTGACGGTCGCTTATCTCCCGATTAGGGAGTCTTACTGTTTTTTTTTTAGCCCTGCATGGCCTGTGCATTATAACCCAGGTGCGCGCATTTTTCATTCAGCTGTATTCCACCAGTAGGCTATCCATATCAATAGAGATCACATTTATAAGCCATCTAACAATTCAGGTGTTTCCCTGACGTGTTTTTAAACATATATATCTGTACTGTAGCCAAACTGACGTCAGGGGGAAGCCTTATGCAAGGAATGAATGTGAAATGGCCCTCCCCTCTTTCCGTCGTTCAGAGCGTAGAAATGCATTTTCAAGATCAGGTCCACAGAATACAGCCAGGAAGTGATTTGGGACTCCATTGATGTTTACGTGTGGTGGAAATTTGAGAGCAGCGTTACGGGAGATGTTTTTACTGTACACACCCACGCGACCCCTCATCAGCTTACAGTGCTCAAACAAGGTAAAAGAACGAGCGTTCGTATTGGCGACGCGCCGCCGTCAGAATTGGGACAAGCGTTAACGTTCGAAGCAGTAAGTTATACCATGTAACTTTTTTTATAAAACAAATCTTAAAATGGTCCTAACTGTTAAATCGCTAAAGTTTTAGAACCCCCACTCCGTTATTTTCAGCTTCAAAAGCCTTCTCTTTATATGTTTTCTATGAGCCGTGAGGGGGGGAGAATTTCGCGGCAAAATGACGTCATCATACTACCGGCCAATCACAGCGAGGGTTATACACTGCCGGCCAATCACAGCGCATCTTGGAGTGGGGTCGCTAGGGCGGCCATATTTGTAGTCTCCCGTGTGTCTCTATACTCGGGTGCACGGTGAAGCATGGGTGAAGGAGTGTATCTCCGGAATGGCTGAACGCACAGGAACCAGGGACCCCTCAAAAGATAGATCTCGGCGAGGTGGAGGCAGACGCGGGGGTGTGAGAACCGAAAAACGGCCGAAAGACGCGGACGCGACCGAGGTTTGCTATAGAGCTACTGACCACAAGTTGAGCAACTTACACAGTATAGCTTTAATTAAAACCATACTAGTAAGACACCTGAGGGTGGAATGCGATCTCAGGGTGACATGCGCCAATTCTTAACTATATCTGGCCAACCACAGCGTTTCTCTGACGATTCTAGTTGTTGTCATTCTGGGGGGAGTTTGTTCATGTTTTTGTGAGGGTATCAACCCTAGGAGACACGGGGAGAACATGCAAACTCCACACAGAAAGGCCCTATCGCCAACCCCACCTAGGGTGTGAGCGATAGGGCCTAAACATGGAGATGTGGAGAACACTATATATGGAGATAGTCCAGTCCATCATGTCATATGGGACTACCGTCATAGACAGTAGCCATTGTTAGGCCGGAGTCAATGGCTGTCTGTCCGACTGTCTGTACAGGAAGTGATGTCACATGACATACTTTTTATGCCCATATATGAGTCATTCTGTACCACATCTCCATGTTTAGGCCAAACAGGTTTGCTCCATTTCTCCATGTATAGGTCCAAATGACCAACGTCAAGCTTGACAAGGAGGATACCGCACATTGTACCTCATCCACCCTTTCTTCTCTCTCCTTTTGGTATCTTTATCCTCCTTTTTTTCTTTTTTATTCTTCTCTTTTTTTCACAGCCGCCCCCATATTTACTTTAGAAAATATATATTAAATTCTAAGAACGTTTCGAGTACCAGTTTGATACAAGAGCGAATAAGCGCTACACTTCTGGAATCCTGTGCGTCGACTTAAAGTCGGATCCAGGCCTAATAACTTTATCTAGCCGCCCCGTTGCCACCTCCTTTTCTTTTCTGAGACACATTGTACCTCATCCACCCTTTCTTCTCTCTCCTTTTGGTATCTTTATCCTCCTCCTCCTTTTTTTGTCTTTCTTAGTCTTGTGTATCCTTCTCTTTTGGCTACTGTCTATGACGGTAGTCCCATATGACATGATGGACTGGACTATCTCCATATATAGTGTTATCCACATTTCGTGTAGCCACCCCGTACAGGAAGTGATGTCACAACTCGCTGACATCACACTGACATCACTCCCGTACAGAAGGAAGGTTACGGAGTATATGCGACCTTTGGTCGCAACAACCTTCGGTCGCAATAAAGCTTTGATAGGTTGTATAATACAGTTAATAATATGAATGCCATGTTACAAAATAGTAGGGGTGGGCCGGTATCGACATTTTGTTATCGTGGTTACCGTCTTCCCATTTACCGCCGGTATTGCGGTAATTACCGCACCCCCGTATCTATTAATTAAGGTTCGGCGATAAGCCAAAATATTGCAATCGTCTTCCCAAAAGTCGCCTCTCCACAGCCTGACTGCCCGAGTTATACTTCCCCGTACAGCACAGCGGGTCTGGCTTTGAAAGGAGCAGATCTACAAGCTCACAACACGTCGCATCCGCGACGCGTTCAGAGCTTTTAGATCTGTGCACTGTCGGGTTACCATAGTAACGTAGTAGGCTACTTGGGATTTTCAGACACAGACAGCTGTGTGTGTGTAACAAACCAGAAGAGAGACGGGTAGTCAGATCGTACAGTGATTCTGTAAACTCACGTCAAATCGCAGTGATTGAGTGCTGATAATATATACAGGTTTTAGTTACAAGACTTGACAGAAAAGGTTATAACATCGGCGACGGGGCACGGGCACAACGCGCGATGCGGTGGAAAAAGTAAAAGATAGTTTCATTTTCGGTTTTAGTCCACGCGGCCCGTGCTCCGCCCGTAATCCGTATGAATAAA
Organism: Nannobrachium achirus; assembly: GCF_963921795.1. Lineage (NCBI taxonomy): Eukaryota > Metazoa > Chordata > Actinopteri > Myctophiformes > Myctophidae > Nannobrachium > Nannobrachium achirus. The sequence goes on along the minus strand of NC_137817.1, from coordinate 58,859,891 downwards.
AAAGAAACTGCCACAACACAAGGTATGTATTAACATACTTGTGTCGTGTGGATTACAGAGAAAGTTTACACTGCTCCGTGCTCCCTACTACGAGGCTGCTGCTCGCTGTGTAGGACTGTGTCTCCGAGTGACGTATGTGGCTTCCAAACATGTGGTACGCGGCCCAGAGCAGAGCGGCATGTAGCGCATGCGGTCCTCGCTTCTCCCCTGTTTTAAAACTAGCTTGTTTTCAATAAAAAATGTACTATTTTTTGTCTTTTTTGACTGCGGTAAGGACCCTGACACCGCGGTAAAGGCCTCGGTATACCGCGGTACGGCGGTACGGCGGTTACCGTCCCCAACCCTATAGGCTATTTAACATCGCGGTGACCATGCACTCTTCCTTAGTGCCCAGTGCCCAATCTTTTTGTATCCCGGTCAATAGGTTTACTTTGAGCACACAGTATAGCTATACCAGTGTTGGGAAAGTTCACTTTAAAAATGAACTAGTTCAAGTTCAAGTTCAGAACTTCTAAAATGAACTAGTTCATTTTTAGTTCATAATTCCCCATTATGAACTAAAGTTCATGGTTCCCCAAAATGAACTACATAGTTCTTTTTTAGTTCTTTTTTTAACCATATTTTTTTTTAATACTTTTGGCAATTCAAAAAAAAGGGGAAAAAATATATAAAGGTCTATATATATATATATTATATATATAGACCTAAACATTTATATATTATATAAATGTTTAGACGTTTCTGCATGCTATTATTTGTCAAAATTATTGACTCAACCCATATTATATAGAAACACACACAGCAATAATTTCATCCAACTTAACATTGAGGTGCCCACAACATCAGTCTTCCTGCACCCTTATTGTGAAGGACTGCATGTAATAACCATGTTATTGTCTCATTGTGTGAAATATCATAATATTCAAAAACAAATATTTGACTCCAATTGATTCCCCACACAGTATTGACTTGATATAGCAATACAAAATAATATATATATTACACAGCAGTTGTGGGAAAACTAAGACATTGTTCAAAAAACACAATTCCGATTTTGGTAATAGGGCAAAAAATATATTTTTCTTCAATCTACTGTCTTGATACTCTAACCAAAATTGTGCTATAGACCATAATCTACAAATTGGAAGTGAAAGAAACTTTAACACACATTTGAAATGAAAACAAAAAATTACATGTACAGGGAACCCCACTAGAAAAAAACAAAAAGTTACATGTACAAGGAACCCCACTAGAAGGCAGACGTTTCTAAACCGTGCACAGCATGATCCGCGTTGGTTAAAATAGCTGATCTACAAGCTCACGTTGTCTCGTGGATGCGACGCGTTGTGAGCTTGCAGATCAGATATTCTCGCCGTGCAACACACATAGGACAAAGTATAGTCAGTCAGGCTTGCGAGACGAGGAGGAGATTCACACACACACACACACACACACACACACACACACACACACACACACACACACACACACACACACACACACACAGTGCAGGAGCAGAGTGCAGAGTAGACAGCACTGCATATCAACGGAGCCTCCGACGAACGTTCACGAGGCACTGCTGCGTGCAGTGCCTACTATTGGAGCACGTGAATGAAAAGAGAGACGAGAGGAGCAGAGGACAGACGACCGCGGAGGCGCGGACCGCCGCATGAACGGCCGACGAACGCCGACGAACGTCGTTCACGGGCGTCAGAATGACCGCGTTCGACAATATCGTTCATCAAGCGAAAACAATTACGTTCAGTTCACGTTCGCCCAAAATATGAACGTGTTCATGAACGATCGTTCTTTGAACGCGTTCGGGTACAACACTGAGCTATACTTGACTTTATGTCAAAATATGAAGCGGAAAGGGAGATGCTTGTTGTGCAGACCATGCAGGCATCATAATGGAGTGGGCTATGAATACATTGATTCATTCATTGACGTTTTGATTTGTGTACATCTGTGAAAAGGACCCAAACAAAAGATCAAGAACAAATGCAGATAAATGGCAACAGTATGATGAGGTTTATGGAGCTCCATGCTTGTGTCGTTTTGCTGTCTCTTCTTGATCCCTCTCGTCCAGTGGTTCCATCTTCTGCATACCGACACAGAAGAATGAGCACAAAACAACCTAGTCTAGTCTGTTTAAAGCGCTATTTTCACATTAACAAAGAAACCTCTCACATAGAAAAATCACACCCGTGTGAACTGAGCGGTGGTTTCCCCCCCCCCGCTCCCCCTTCCCCCCTGTGTGTGTGTGTGTGTGTGTGTGTGTGTGTGTGTGTGTGCGCGCGTGTGTGTGTGTGTGTGCCTGGCCTGGCCTGAAAACAGCGCCCCTCCCTTAACATGTGTGGTCAGAAAAGGTACTACACAGGCTTGAGGCTACATACAGACAGACAGACCCACCCACCCACATACAAACAAACAAACAAACAAACAAACATACCTACACACACGGCCACGCTATGGAGACGGTGTGACCACCGCTCAAAAAGGGGGGGTAAATAATAATATATAAAGTCAAGTGATCATTACTGTACTCACTGCTCACATATGATCCCACCATTCATTATACATTATATAAGCGGCCAATGATAGCAGCAGACAGCCGTTATTAAAGACACCAGTTTTTGAACACCAGTAGGCCTAATTCATTAAAAATAAACCATAGGATATCAGTATTTAAATAACATTCAACACCAATCGCAGCTCCTCTTTCATAACTGAGAACAGATATTGTTATTTTCTTTTCTTTACAACACCACCCACCATTCCACTATTACATCATGCAGGCACCACAGTTTGGAACAATCATTTCTGCATATAATAATAGCTCTTTCTCCTCGCCAATCGCCACCAACAACGCCAACACCAAAGCCTTTGGTAAAACATCCTTTTTGTGTCACCAAACAGCTCGCTGATGATATGATAGCCAGCAACAAAAACCGCTCCACTCTGCAAAAAAGGACTACGCTACTGAAAGCAGCGTCTGCTTCCGTGTCTCGCTGAACGGCCCACTTCCCGCAAAGCATTGTGGGAAATGGGAAATGGGAAAAAGAGACTTTGATGATACTTTGAAAATGCACGCTTGATGCAAAGTGCAAATGCGTCTACTGTGGGATCGCGGCCTTAGAGCTCGTCAGGGTGGGGGGGTCCCCAGTTAAAATATGATTATTTTGGGGGTCGCGGCCTGAAAAGGTTGAGAAGCACTGCTGTATAGTACCTGTGGTCCTAGAGGACATGCTGTGTTACTGTACAGTACCTGTGGTCCTACAGGACATGCTGTGTTACTGTATAGTACCACTGGCGCCTGTTTATTGGAGCCAAGGGGAGCAAAGGCTCCCCTAATCTGCCGGTAGGGGGAGCCCGGCTCCCCCCCGTCCCGTCCCGGGCCGCGCTTCTACAATATCTTTCAATTAATTAATTCTGCGACTGGTGGAATGACGACGCGTGCCACGGGAGCTCAGACAGAGAGAGAGAGAGAGAGAGAGAGAGAGAGAGGGAGATACTGTTTTAAGAAGAGCTAAACCAGGCGTGTCCGTCTTCCTTTAACGTTCGGGTAAGAACACACTCGCTCCATGGTTCCCCCCCATGGCCTGGGCTTGGGCTAAGCCAGGAACCCACTGCAGCGAGTGTGTGTTCTAGCCCGGACGGTAAAAAAAGACGGAACGCTGCTGTGTGATATTGCTGTTGTTGTGTGGTTACTGGAGTAATTAAGTAAAACTCGGAAGAAGTTTTGCGGCGAATATGGTTAACAGAACGGCAACTTTTGGAATTTGGATGGTTCAGATGGAGGAGGAATTGAGATAGCAGGAATGGAGAAATGGGTGAGTTAATATGAACAGAACTGAACAGAACTGACTGCCTGGTGTTAGCATAACATCCAATGTGAAGCCCCAAAGGCACCCGAAAATTACTTAATGAAGGAAACCCGCCTTAGTTGACTTTATACCCGAAATTATCCATTTTAAACGACTTTATATCCGCAAATACCCGATTTTTCGCGGCGCCGCTTTGCGGCGCCGAAATGTCCCCTGTATTTGTGCTCCCCCTAGTGGGGACGGAGTTAGGCGCCGGTGTATAGTACCTGTGGTCCTACAGGACATGCTGTGTTACTGTATAGTACCTGTGGTCCTACAGGACATGCTGTGTTACTGTATAGTACCTGTGGTCCTACAGGACATGCTGTGTTACTGTATAGTACCTGTGGTCCTAGAGGACATGCTGTGTTACTGTATAGTACCTGTGGTCTAGAGGACATGCTGTGTTACTGTACAGTACCTGTGGTCCTACAGGACATGCTGTGTTACTGTATAGTACCTGTGGTCCTACAGGACATGCTGTGTTACTGTACAGTACCTGTGGTCCTACAGGACATGCTGTGTTACTGTATAGTACCTGTGGTCCTACAGGACATGCTGTGTTACTGTATAGTACCTGTGGTCCTAGAGGACATGCTGTGTTACTGTATAGTACCTGTGGTCCTACAGGACATGCTGTGTTACTGTATAGTACCTGTGGTCCTAGAGGACATGCTGTGTTACTGTATAGTACCTGTGGTCCTAGAGGACATGCTGTGTTACTGTATAGTACCTGTGGTCCTAGAGGACATGCTGTGTTACTGTACAGTACCTGTGGTCCTACAGGACATGCTGTGTTACTGTATAGTACCTGTGGTCCTACAGGACATGCTGTGTTACTGTATAGTACCTGTGGTCCTAGAGGACATGCTGTGTTACTGTACAGTACCTGTGGTCCTAGAGGACATGCTGTGTTACTTACTGTACAGTACCTGTGGTCCTACAGGACATGCTGTGTTACTGTACAGTACCTGTGGTCCTAGAGGACATGCTGTGTTACTTACTGTACAGTACCTGTGGTCCTACAGGACATGCTGTGTTACTGTACAGTACCTGTGGTCCTAGAGGACATGCTGTGTTACTGTACAGTACCTGTGGTCCTACAGGACATGCTGTGTTACTGTATAGTACCTGTGGTCCTACAGGACATGCTGTGTTACTGTATAGTACCTGTGGTCCTACAGGACATGCTGTGTTACTGTACAGTACCTGTGGTCCTAGAGGACATGCTGTGTTACTTACTGTACAGTACCTGTGGTCCTACAGGGCATGCTGTGTTACTTACTGTATAGTACCTGTGGTCCTACAGGACATGCTGTGTTACTGTACAGTACCTGTGGTCCTACAGGACATGCTGTGTTACTGTATAGTACCTGTGGTCCTAGAGGACATGCTGTGTTACTGTATAGTACCTGTGGTCCTACAGGACATGCTGTGTTACTGTACAGTACCTGTGGTCCTACAGGACATGCTGTGTTACTGTACAGTACCTGTGGTCCTACAGGGCATGCTGTGTTACTTACTGTATAGTACCTGTGGTCCTAGAGGACATGCTGTGTTACTGTATAGTACCTGCGGTCCTACAGGGCATGCTGTGTTACTTACTGTATAGTACCTGTGGTCCTACAGGGCATGCTGTGTTACTGTACAGTACCTGTGGTCCTACAGGACATGCTGTGTTACTGTATAGTACCTGTGGTCCTACAGGACATGCTGTGTTACTGTATAGTACCTGTGGTCCTACAGGACATGCTGTGTTACTGTATAGTACCTGTGGTCCTAGAGGACATGCTGTGTTACTGTACAGTACCTGTGGTCCTACAGGACATGCTGTGTTACTGTACAGTACCTGTGGTCCTACAGGACATGCTGTGTTACTGTACAGTACCTGTGGTCCTACAGGACATGCTGTGTTACTGTATAGTACCTGTAGTTCTGCTGTGTTACTGTATAGTACCTGTGGTCCTGCGTGGGCGTGCTGTCTTAGTGCAGGGCGGCTCCTTGGCCTCAGAGATGAAGCTCTGACAGCCCTGCTGGTCCTTCACCACCTCCAGACTCTCAACCACATGCTGGAGGTAGGAGGGGCTGAGGAGAGGCAACCGGACCTGCTCCAACACCTTCAAGGACACACAGAACCATGTCAAGTAACTGTACTTACATGCACTTACAAGGAGAACTTAGTTTTACTTTTACAACAAGGGTTCATATTTTAGATTGTAATCAGAGAAAAGAAAAGATGAGAGTTAAAATGTTTTAATTTACTGCTTTCTATCGCTTTAGCCATTTTAGCAGTGGGTGGGAGCATGCGTACAAGTGGCTAAATATGTGTTTTTAGACACAATAAGTCGACAATTTCTTTATTACTACTTATAGTAACACTACCTGCCCCCATATTAAGTCACATCTGCCCATGAAAGATTGCGGTGCATCTTGAGAATGGGCTTATTGTGTCTAAAATACATATTTAGCCACTTATACACATGCCCCCAAACCACTGAAATCAAAATCAATAAAACAATAGAAAGCAGTAAATACAAATATTTTAACACTCATCTTTTCTTTTCTCTAATTACAATATAAAATATGAACCACTTTTGTAAAAAAAATTGTCCTTTCAGTACATAAACATTTTCAAAAAAGGAAAAAATCTAAAATAGCAGATCTACCAGATCACAGTGCAGCACATAGTGACGTGCTAATGAGATCGTACATCTGCTAATTTTGAATAGCTGAACACACATGCTTTCCCGGTTTGAATATATGTTTGTAAAAAGCAGACCTTGTCAAAGCTGTGCTTGCGGGTAGGACACTGGTCCAACCACAGCATGGCAGCATCAAACACCATGTCCTCCTTGGGCACACTGAGATGGTCACTGGACAGGATCTCTGCCAGTCTGTCCACTGGGAGAGAGAGGAACTCTTCCTATTGGTGGACAAACATATACAGAAGATCAGTGGTTCTCAAACACTGGGTCGGGACCCATTTGTGGAACGCGGACCCATTTTTATGGGTCCCTTAATTTTTTGTTTATACTGTATACTTTCATATATTCTAGATACATTGCGCAATGCAGTGAAATATTCAAAACCTTTGGCCTTAATTTTGATTTTTGTGGCATACAGCTCATGAATCTACATTGAAAAATCGGATGCCAGGTCGACAAATCTGTCATCATCTGACTAAATCTTTTGCCATCTAAATTACATGTTTAACTTACACTGCATGGCTAGGACAAGTGCTACGGGCTGAGGTGGAGTTTAATGACAGTAATAAAACAAAGGTGTAGGAGACAAAGGGCGGCTTGCACCAAGAGGGATTAAATAAATCTTAGTTTAGGGTTAATCATGGTTTTGTTGATCTATGATTTATTTTAAATCGAGGTGTGTTGCACCACTTAAATTTAAGCATTGCTTAACAAATCTGTGATTAAACCCTTAACCTGTGATTAAAACTATAACCTGCGATTAATTCATGGATTAAATGTCCTCCATCTTGGATTTGCGATGTAAACACACTGGAATAAACTATTCTCTTGAGCCTAATATCATTAGCGTTACTTTTATATTTACTTCGGGGAGAATGTGGGCAGGCCTATCACCTTCTATGTTAAGAAGAGCGCCTGTAGCCAAAAAATATTTAATTTTATAACGCTCCGTCATACTACGGTGACGCTCGCTACAGCGCGGTGCGGCGCGGCGATGCGCGGCTGTCTAGGAACTAGGAAGCAAAGAAATACACCACAGTTTGATAGTTTTGTCAATTATGAAGCGATTTCGAAAATTAAAACGTCTGCATATTGGTTGGGAAGTCCACTTCCATGACAACTGACTGTATTATGTCCCTGTAAATATTTAAGTGTTCGCTATTTTAAAATAGCCGATGTACAAGGATGTATTGATGACAACAATAAGATGAGATTTTTGTTTTCAACTGTGAAACGCTGTCCGCAGCTTCAGCTTGCAGTTGCAAGCCTGTAGGGCTTGCTGTGAGGCTTCCCTCACAGGAGGGGGACCCCCATTCATGTCAATGGCATGTTTGCATTTAAACCACCTCTACAGCAAGTTTAAAATTAATCCCTTATTGATGTTTAAATCGAAGTTTAAAGTAGTGGTGCAACAGGATTAACATTAATCCAGGTTTAGAATGAAAAGTAAAACCAAGATTAAAAGGATGGTTAAAACTAAACCTGATTAATGAAAACTAGGTTTAAAGTTTGGTGCAACTGGATTAAAAGATAAACCTTGGTTTAAACCAGGTTAAGGCTTAATCTGTGTTGGTGCAAGCCGCCCAAAGAGAAGGTCAACAACAGAGAAACAACGTGTTGTGCATGATCTCTCAGTCACTGACCTGCCGGTACACCTCAGTGAAGTGTTCCAGAATGAAATTCATGCTGCGTTTCTCCAACTTCTTAAAGGAGTAGGCCTCAGCAGTGCAGTAAGTCTCTACACAGTTCTCTAGCTGTATGTCCATGTCCATGCTATGCATGTAGTCAGAGCAGGCCTCTCGAACCGCCGACACATCCCACAGGTTGGAAGCTGCTAGCAGGGCCTGGAGCAAATAAAAAATAATAATACATTGGTTGCCACCTATCACGTTACATTCCATCCATCCATCCATCCATCCATCCATCCATCCATCCATCATTAACCCCTTATCCGGAATCGGGTCGCAGGGCCAACAGTTCCAATCGAGACTTCCAGATTTACTTATCCTGAGCAACTTCCTCCACTCCCGCTGGGAGTATGCAGAGGCGTTCCAAGGCCAGTTTGGAGATATATTCCTAGACCAGAAGGAGGGATTATATATAATCCCTCCTTCTGGTCTTTGGCCTCAATGGCCTGCCACAAGGTCTCCTCCCACTCCCAGAGATACCAGCCACCCGTCTGAGAAAACGGATTTTGTGCGCTTGTACTCGCAACCTTGTACTTTCGGTCATGACCCACACTTCATGACCATAGGTGAGAGTAGGAACGAAGATTGCTCGGTAGACAGAGAGCTTTGCCTTCCGGCTAAACTCTTTTTTTCTTAAACGCTCCTGCTGCTCCGATTCTCCGGCTGATCTCCTTCTCCGTCTTCCCCTTTCTCTCATTCGTGAACAGGACCTCGAGATACTTCAACTCCTTCACCAGGGGTAAAGTCTCATTCCCTACTTGGACTGCACAATCCATTGGTTTCCTGCTGAGAACCATGGTATCAGATTTAGAGATGCTGATCCTCATTCCGGCTGCCGCACACTCTACTGCGAACCGATCTTTCAAATCATGTATTCTATATTTTAACTTATTTCTCACCATTTTCTAAAGCATATACCTGGTTCTCATGTGCCCACTCTAGCTTAATCATATTGGCATCCAGTAACAACAACCCTATCTTAGCAACACTGAAAGCGATAACTCTCATTGGTCGTGTCATGAGTAATGAGCCAATGAGCTGCCCGCAATGCAGGGGAGGCCTTAGCTATGTTTCACCAGTTTCAATTGAAACGGGCCTCAGCCACCAGGGGGCCTCCAAGAGCTAGCCAGCAAGCCTGGTTCAACTTGCAACACACTTATAACACTTTTTAATAATCATATATCCTTGTTTATTTAACACCATTTAGGTCAATGCTATAACATTATGTAGTGATATAATAATCTATCTATAAATGCGACAAATCTCTGTCTGTCTGTCTGTATGTAATCCGCGTATCTCGAGAACCGTTCGTCCCACCGGCTTCAGATTCGGCACGCGCGTTCCCCGCCGCGGCACGGAGTGCAGTGCCGGGCCTCGACCCGACCCGACACGCGGTTTTCCCGAACCGCAAAACGTTCAGAATCTCCTTATGCAGAGCTGATTGTTGACATCAGGCTGTTCCGGAGGAAATCGGCGCAGTTTTCCGAAACCGGCGCAAAACGTTCAGAATCTCCTTATGCGGAGCTGATTGTTGACATCAGGCTGTTCCGGAGGAAATCGGCGCAATCTCTGACTCATTGTGACATCACTTCATAAAAGGCTCTGACATCACTTACACCACATGAGTCAATGGGCATAAATGGACACAGGCAAACAGATGGTCAAAACGGGTCCTATGACAACAGGTATAATGGGGTTTGCATTAAAGGGGGAACCGGCACTGTGTCTGCAACACAGTCGGAGGCACAGACATGCAGAGATCTCCATAATGGGCATAAAGGGACACAGACAGACAGATACAGATATCTCCATATATGAGCATAAATGGACACAGGCAAACAGATGGTCAATACGGGTCCTACAGAGATCTCCATATATGGGCATAAAATGGATGCAGACAGACAGATAACTCCATATATGGGCATAAATGGACACAGGCAAACAGATGGTCAAAACGGGTCCTACAGAGATCTCCATATATGTGCATAAAATGGACGTAGACAGACAGATATCTCCATATATGGGCATAAATGGACACACGCAAACAGATGGTCAAAACAGATCCTATGACAACAGGTATAATGGGGTTTGCATTGGCCGCGGCCGAGCTTCTAGTAATATTTAAATAGCAGCCAGTCATTGACTATGGGGCTTTTAAGCCGTGACATCATTTTATAGGGAGAGGAGAACTCTGCCCCCAGAGCATTTTCTGTCCCTCGCTATTTCAACAGATCCGAGACAAAAATAACGACTAAAGTATAATTCTAACACTTTCCTTTCAACAACAAAGAGAAGAAAAATGTGTAAATAGTAAAAATAGTAAAAAGATTCACGGAAACTGGGGGCAGAAATTCTCCTCTGCCTACAAAATGATGTCATACTTAACAGCCCCTGGTCAACTTCTGTGTGCGATTGTTGCGCAGCTATTGTGGCCTCGGTGCGCTGGCAGCGGCGCGGGGGGGGGGGCCTCATCAATAGCTCTTATGAAACGGGCCTCCAATTAACTAAGGCCGCCCCTGCCGCAATGTGCTGAGGGAACTTCCAGATAGACGGCCATCAGCCAAAGAGAAAGACGAGAAGAGTGCAAGCATAAATCGTCATTCATATTGATTCCCCAACCTCAAAATATGGAACAAAGAGCGCCCCGTTTCAGTTCATTACGCTGGAGGGAAAAAAAGTATAGGCCTAGGGGTGCCCTGAGCCCAAAACGTTTGGTAACCCCTGCATTACAGGACACATCTTTTAGTTTCCAAACGGAACGATTTCATATTTTACAGGACGGTTGGTAACCCTACGTGTTGTCCATCCCTACAAGACATTATTTAAAATATTGCTTTGATGCTCATATACTGTAGGAAGCATTTAGTTGTTCAAATGGTGCGTTCGGAAATGCGCACTGAACGCACTGGTGTGCCATGTTGTCGTTCGTTTATTAGGTGCACTTGGTGCGTTGTCGTTCAGAAATCCAGTGCGCGGCGCACCGGTGTGTTGAGTGCACGCACTCACCGACCCTACTCAGAAGATGGGGTTTGGCAGTGTGGTGGTGCGTCGGTGCGGTGTTTTGATTGGTTGGTTTTCATGGCCATGTCTCGAGCACTTCTCAGCTGTGAACAATGGAGGAAATGACCGCAAAATGCAGCATTTGCAGCTTAATTGGTCGTTTGGGCTTGATAGTTTCACAAGCATCAACATGTAAACTAACAGCAGGTATGCCAATGTTATGAATTACATCTCCTTTCAATATCAACGTTACGTTAGCAGCCAACTGCTGCTTTTCAGAAAGTTTACCTTCAGAGTGAAAAAGCGCACAGCTGCCTCTTAACACATACAGTGCCTATCCCGAACATGTTCGGCTTTATTTCAATCCAATACAATTTTATTTTTTTTATTTTACTTACCCTGAGCTGCTTGTAGAGCCGTGGGTGGTCCTGGCTCGTCCTACGCTAGCCAGCGAGCCATTTTACATGGTCCGACGATATATATTCCATTAAAAATGGTTTAAAATACATTTTTGAGCCCCCCAATGTTCACCGAATGTTCAGCGCCGCTTCCGGAACGTAGTCCAGTGTGCCTATCCCGAACAGGTTCGGCTTTTTTAATGAAATCAATAAAATGATCCGAGGCCTTCTGAAGCCTGGGCCTAAATTTTCAATCCAGTGGCCGAGATCCGGCCGCCCCCCGGCCGGCCGTTAGCGAGTAACGTCGCCGCGAATCGCCGCCGAATCCAATGAAAAACCACATCTTTGAAGGTCCATATCTCTGGATTGTGTTTTTAGGGAGGCGGCGCAAGATTTATTTACGGCGAAATCGCCGAAAAATGATCTTTAAAATGAGAAAATGCTAATAGCTATTATATATGTAGCCATTTTCATCCGGGACCTTTCCATGACGTGCACGAACGTGAGCACGCGCGTCACTGCAACGTGAGTCCCCGGATGCTAATACGCTCGCCTATGGGACAAACCCTGGCATTCTTTGGTGCCCTCTAGGGGCTGGCACTGGAAGCGCTTAACTGGTCGTTCGTAAATGAGCCACACTGAACGCACTCTACAACGTCACGCCCACTGCACTCACTACACTGAGCACACACCCGGTACGGGTTTCCGAACGCACCCTTAGTTATGGACTTATACGAGCCTTTGAGATGGAACATAGGATGGAAACAGGGTGGTAGTTTCTAGGATCCTTTTTTGTAAAGAGAATCCCGATTAGGGAGTCTTACTGGTAAAACGTTTGCAAGTGTAGATGGTGTGCGGGTCATATATGAGCATTTTGTGCATTGCTTAGGATACGTTGATCCCTGCCTACGCACCCATCTCTGAGCTTATCAGGTGTGCATAAGACTCTGTGAATCTTGTGAGATGATGATGATAATTACCAGCACGTTTGCAGTGGAGATGGACGCCTTTGAAGTGTAGACATATCTCACCAACATGTCAATGGTCTGAGGTTCCAACCCACAGATGGTCACTCTGTCCTGAGTGGACTCCATCATGCCAGATGTAAACATGGCCTGTGGAGGTTGAATTCTGCATTAGAATCAGATGTATTTGTTCCATCACAGTTTTACCGGTGTAAATCAGTGGGTGAAATTTGCTCCATAATTTCTTGTTTTCCAGGAAAATAAAGGGGGAAAATGACATAAACATATACACACTTAGAATAATAAAATCACACCGAGTGTGAAGTGAGCGGTGCTTTTTATGAGTTAATTTCATCAAGGGTCCTGCTAGCCAATCACAGCTCGTCTTGTTTTCACCCCGTCTTCGACTGGACAACAACTCACGAACGAACCCCACAGAAATGGAATCTCTCCCTGCAATCCCAGACTCTCTTCCCAAAACGAAGTGTGCGATAGAGGCTGGGACCGCCAGGCAAGGCCGGACATTGTAGCCGCGCTTCAGTTTACTTAAGGCCCGGACATTTTTGAACGCGTTTTCCCATTGGTTTTTGACCGTTTTAGAAATCGGATCAGAATTGACCGATATGTGGCCGAATCAATCTGCTGTGTCCTTTCAACCAAATGGACCCGCGTTGGGAAGCCATTGAGGCACGCTCTCCAAATAAACATTTCTTTTTGCTCTCAAGAAATGATCTGACCACCTCTAAATGGTATGCCTTTTTAAGTCAAGGTTCATAATAGCAGTGCCATTCGCGAGATGTCTCGCGAAATGTACTCGAGTATCTGTAGTGCCATTCACGGGATATCTCGGGAAAAGTAATAGATTACTGTAACGGCGAGTACATTACCGAGAAGAATCGCCGGCGGTCCGGAGACGAAATCCGTCGCTGATTTCGCATCATCACGGCTCCACGAGCACAAAATAGTCCCATCCATAACATTGAGGTGGACGGGGGATCTCATCTTTAATGTCCATTATCTCAAAACTACACTTTAGAAGCTAGGATGGAGGCAGATGCTCGCTTATGTTACACAGTTATAAAAGCTCCCGGTCGGCCATTACACAACTCCACGTGGACACGGATCGGTTCCGGCGCACGATCCGATGACGTCAGACCGGAAGTGATTGCGCGGTGGACTTCTGGCCTTCAAAATAAGACAACGCAAGTGAATGGGACCTGAAGGAGGCACTTTGGACATTATAATCCGTTAATGTCTGGGGCTCTGAATGAGTTAACATATGAACACTCCCCAATGCGTTAAATATGCTGGTGACTCTTAAACCATAAGTGTTTGCATTCAGTATTATGAGCTGGGATTAAGAGCTACATGTTAGGGCCCAAGGTGCGAAAGGTAGCAGCACAATGGCAGGTCCACATAAGAAGGTCCATGGTTTAGGCCTACGTGTGTGTTTTTACCTCAAAGTAGGAGCTGACGGAGGCCAGTACAGCTCTGTGGCAGGGGAACTCCTGTCCCTCACAGCACAGAATCACGTCACGCAAGGTTGTGCTGAGTCTGTTAAAGACCATTGTGGAATGGAGGTACGCCAGAAACCTCTCAGTCTTCAGTGCACAGGTACTGTCGTCTCTATATACAACAAAACCATCTCCATTGTCCAAAATGTCTTTGCGGATGGAAATGGCCTTTGCTGGATCAGCCTATATGACAGACAGTAGGAGAGGATGGAATACAATGTCTTGGTCGCATAGTAACAATTGTTAAACGTTACGTTACATTTTAATAGATGGAATACTCAAGGAGAGACATGACTGTATCGCATGGACGCGAGCACATTATGAGAGAGTATTAGAAAACCAAGTCAAAATATAGCTGCAAGCAGCGATAAAGTGGCCAAGCCAGGTAAAAGTAGGAAAGGAAAAAAGCAGCGGAAAAAAGCAGGAAAAGCAAGAAAAGTGGGAAAAGAAATCAAAGCAAAACTAGAAGCAGTGTTGGGGGAAGAAAACAGGAACCAGGTAGGATGTGTAAATTATGTCAAACTTAGCTCTATACTGTAGGTTTCCTATATTGCCTATATTTTGATTTTCTCCAGTTACTGTAGCATTCTGACCTCGTTGGGTATTCCAGAGTGAGGTTTCTCATCCTCCGCCCTCTCCATCGTCCCCTTCCCCTCCCAATCAGCACCAGTCGGCCTCAAACCTCCCTCAATATGTGAAGCACTAAACCCTTCACCTACACAGTCATTTGTATCCATGTAACGCTTCATGAAGTCATGGCAGGCCCTTCGAACATCTGTGACATCCCACAGGTTTGATGCTGCTAGCAGGGCCTAGAAAATAAATAAATAAATAACATATACAGTATCTTTATTTTTGCTCCGATGTTCTTTAGGACAAAAGTCTGATGGACCAGAGATTTATTGATTATGGTTACTGAGGGGAAATGTGTCTTTTGGATTAATATCACTGTCCTACTGTCGGAATGGGGAATGGATCTGTTCTAGCTATAGCTTTCATCCATATGGTATCCTCATCAGATGGTAAGACTAGGCTATTGTGTATGGTGTTCATGAGATCAATATATTACCAGTAAAGTACCATGCATAGTAATACATAAGGACCGCAAGTCTTCTCTAGAAACGAAGGGGGAGAGTGATTCTGTCCGTTTTTGTCTCTGTAACGTAACCTTACGGACAACACTCAACCCGACGGATTAAAACCGATAAAAACGTACATACGCATGAACTACCCGTGGCAAACTTTTGTCAACCGTGGCAGTAGTGAGGATAATTACTTATAAGACAGCGGTTCTGAAACAATGTGTCCCAACAAGAAATATATTTTAGCAAGAAACGGGAAAAAAGGAACGTCATTGCAACCACTGGTGAAGAGGACGTCTCGACTCCTCACATGCTCAAACGGCTTTATTGGCATGAGGAAACATATACACAAACGCGAGCGTACACACACTCACACCTCCAACAGCGAGACAGGTGCAGTGCACTGTGTGTTGTTATTATTACTCAGTCCGGGTGGTTAAATCTGTACCCTCACGGAGTTGCATTTACCGCGATAACGTTGCCGACAGACAGCAGCTGCAGAACCAGTCCAGACTGTTACCAAACATCACGTCGGCCATCGGGTCAAGAAATTCTTTGGTTCTACATATTTTGGCTAAAAATGCTTCGGTTTATTACACGTGCGTGCTGTGCAGAACAGAACCACCTCCAATGGGAGCAGAATTGGGGCGGAGAGCGGTCGCCGCGTAAATAGCGTAGAGGAACTATGCATGTCGACGGATCTACCGTACGTACTCTCTCACCCAAAAATGTACACAAAATCAAGCATACGTAACTATAAAAGCCCCTTAAGCCGCCTAAGGGCGAGGTAGCGCCATCTGCCTTGGCCATCTGTCTTGGAGATCTGTATTGGCCATATATGGATTCTGTTAGTGTGGTTCCCCTAACAGGGCATCATCTGGGAATGCCCATACCTTTATATTGACTTTTATGTTATTTGATCCTTTTATACATATCGGACCAGTTACCCATATATGGAGATCCATGTATGGAGATATGGGCATATTGGTTGGATCAGCGGTGTTTCATAAAACTGTACATTGTGCAAGTACAGTAACGGCAGGGGAGGCAGCTAAGAACATAAATCTGAGCGCAAAAGTTGAAGTCTGTAGAACCAACCGTGTCACGTGTGCTGTGAGACACCAGGGCCGGACTGGGACATAAATTCGCCCCTGGCATCTTGGCCCAGACCGGCCCACCACAATCGGCGCGAACCAAACATAGAAGATCTACAAGCCCATCTGAATCTGAATCTGAAGTGTGGGACTCCTGGGCCACAGTAGCCTGTGATATTCAGATGATAAACAAGCCAGTGGGCCAATCATGTGATGTCTTGCTACTGAAGGGGGCCAGTGCTACTAAAGGATTGGCCCTCTCCACTTAGTGGCCGCCCAGCCCAAAGATTACTGTAACTATCCTAAAATGGAGGCAAAGAATTTATACAAAAATTGGTAAAAAAAAAAAAAAGAAGAAAAAACTAAAATACAAAGAAATGTTGACCCACTGGCCCACTTGTATAGTCGGCCCACCAGGCATATGCCCGGTATGCCAGATACCCAGTCCACCTCTGCCCCAGACATGCTTCTCGGTTACTCGTTATGTGAAAGTCCTATGACGTCTGACATCATAAATCCCTTCCATGCCCATATATAAAGATCCCTGTCTGTAGAACCAGCCACACTGGTTAGAGTCTAACCATTAGACTGACATGTATATATAGCCTATATACATATTGGCATTCACAGATTATGGGCTTAATATTGATGGCATCAGGGATCTCCATATATGGGCATACAAGGGATCACTGTGATGTCAGGGGAACCACACTAACATACCGGTATAGTGTGGTTCCCCTGATGCATAGGGTTTATGATGATAATAATACTTTACCTGCACATTTGCAGTGGTGATGGACACCTCGTAAGTGTAGACATATCTCACCAACATGTCAATGGCCTGAGGATCCAACCCACTGATGTTCACTCTGTCCTGTGTGGACTCCATAAACATGGCCTGTGGAGGTTGGAAAGGTGAATGGTTGGCTTGGAGTGTCCATGGTTTAGGCCTTTCTCATTGGCATTGTGTCAGATATTATTAAGTAATTATAGCATGAGGGGCCATGGCATAATTGGATGTCATTCTCTTAACCACTATATTTAGTAAAACAGAGTTGCAACTGTACTTGGTACGCTTTCTTTTCCACAAGGCGTTCACAATTCATGCAGATCTGCTATTTTTTGGCAAATTGTGTTAGCTAATACAAAACATGCTGGGCTGGGGCAGGGGTCATCGATATGTCTATAGACAGACAAATGTGTCCGTGGCAAATTTGGTTCACTCTTTAAACTCGGGGCGGGAATATGTTCCATTTGGACCACAACACTGAATGTTCCTCAACCCACTTTGAGAACCACAGCACTAGTAGGGTAGTATACATCTAGGGGTTTGCAAATCATTTTTCCATGGGGCCACATGAACAACAGAAAATATTGTGGAGGCCTGGGCCAAAAGGCAGTGCTCCCCGCAAGATGTGCACCCCGCAAACGAAACACACGGCTTTACCTCCGACTTCATTAAAGAAATACTTAGCAGTCCATTTTTTGTCGAAAACCCGGCATTCTGCACCGACTTTTCTTTTTTTAGCAACTTTTGCCATTTTTGATGGGTAAGGTAAGGCAGGTCGTCTTGACGTGTGACCAGTCTGACCAGCGACTGCGGTTTTCCCGGTGACCCTGAGCGCAACGGTGGGGGCTGATGGGCAAGGAGGGTCGCGAGCTTATGAGAAACAACTAAAACAAGACTTTGAAACTTGGCGAAAACAGTTGCGTGCATTAGCGCAAGATGACGATAAAGGAAATCATTACATGGAAAACATTAAATTAACTTCTGAAAAGCCTACTAGGCCTTAAAACCTGGCGAAAACAGTTGCGTGCAATAGCACAAGATTAGATGAGGATAAAGGAAATCATTAAATGGAAAACATTAAATTAACTTCTGAAAAGGCTTCTAGCCTACACTAGCCTACTAGTAAAACTAGTGGAACCGCGATCTTGCCACACGTGAATAATTGTGGTTGTAAACAATAACACAGTCAATATAAATCCTTATTAGTCTAGTAGTGGGAAGAAGGGGTTATCATTATGGCCCCAAATAACTTTTAAATATCTTCCAATTGGCGATGCTTGTTATTGAGACAACGATCCAATAATCATGCACACGTCCTGATGTACGCATTGCGTCCATATGTACGTGAATAAAATACTTCAAAACAAAAGGAATGCAGACTTAGTCAATGCAGGAGGTACCTTTTTTAAATGTGTTTATTTTGTAATTTGCCATTAACAGTTGCGTGCAATAGCGCAAGATTAGATGAGGATAAAGGAAATCATTAAATGGAAAACATTAAATTAACTTCTGAAAAGGCTTCTAGCCTACACTAGCCTACTAGTAAAACTAGTGGAACCGCGATCTTGCCACACGTGAATAATTGTGGTTGTAAACAATAACACAGTCAATATAAATCCTTATTAGTCTAGTAGTGGGAAGAAGGGGTTATCATTATGGCCCCAAATAACTTTTAAATATCTTCCAATTGGCGATGCTTGTTATTGAGACAACGATCCAATAATCATGCACACGTCCTGATGTACGCATTGCGTCCATATGTACGTGAATAAAATACTTAAAAACAAAAGGAATGCAGACTTAGTCAATGCAGGGGGTACCTTTTTTAAATGTGTTTATTTTGTAATTTGCCATTAACAGTTGCGTGCAATAGCGCAAGATTAGATGAGGATAAAGGAAATCATTAAATGGAAAACATTAAATTAACTTCTGAAAAGGCTTCTAGCCTACACTAGCCTACTAGTAAAACTAGTGGAACCGCGATCTTGCCACACGTGAATAATTGTGGTTGTAAACAATAACACAGTCAATATAAATCCTTATTAGTCTAGTAGTGGGAAGAAGGGGTTATCATTATGGCCCCAAATAACTTTTAAATATCTTCCAATTGGCGATGCTTGTTATTGAGACAACGATCCAATAATCATGCACACGTCCTGATGTACGCATTGCGTCCATATGTACGTGAATAAAATATTTCAAAACAAAAGGAATGCAGACTTAGTCAATGCAGGAGGTACCTTTTTTAAATGTGTTTATTTTGTAATTTGCCATTAACCCTACAAGGGCCGGTCAGAGTAAACGAAAGGGCCACATACGGCCCCCTGGCCGCACAATGCCCAGGTCTGATTTAGGGTAATAGCGCTGTTTCTGGTAATATTTGTATTGTCTGTGGCAAAAATCGAATTTTGACAAAAATGTCCACCACAGGCCAGCATGGCTGGGGTTCACATGTTTAACAACGGCAGGTCAATGTGTGTAAAAATCTGTATTTACCTTAAAGTAGGAGCTGACGGAGGCCAGTACAACTCTGTGGCAGGGGAACTCCTGTCCCTCACAGCACAGAATCACGTCACACAAGGTTCCGTTGAGACGCAGCCTGTTCAGGCCTTCTAACACCTTATTGTCATGGCTGTGGCTCTCAAACATCTTTACAATCCCAGAGGATGGAGCACTGCTGTACTCCTGAAGTGCAACGGCACCATCTAGATGGCAGGGGAGTGAACTGGCATGACCTGGATCAGCCTATAACGGGATGGAATATGGTAGCGGATTCAGAATATGGTCAGATTATACAATTGTATGTCCCTCCTAGTTTACTCTGCGGTTATGAATAATTGAAGTGTATGTGTCGTGGGTTATGAACTTGATTGTTTTTATGCTTAGGCCTATGTCTTTTTCTTCCCAAACGCGTGACCTTTGAGTCATGACGGGATGTATTGTAAACGATTATTATGTATTGTAAACATTATTCCAACCGGTAATGTGATGAAGTGTCATAGAGGGTTCTCTGTATCTCTGTGTGACGGAATGAATAACCGCTGTGCAAGTAAATCTTTGTGGTTTATGATGGCATACAGTTATATATTGTTTAATTCTGTTACATTTTACCTGTACATAATATGACTGAATTGCCTGAAAAGACTCAAACAAGTCTTGATTTTATATTCAGCTGGACATGAGATTCAAGTCTATAGCCATGTTTCCATAAGCTTATTCGAATAATAATAAGAAGCGAATTATCAGAAATTCACATTAACTTACTTACCTGTACTTACTCCTCTTCGTCCCCTATGGGACATAAGGCTTCAATGAACGATTTGCATTAAGACAAAGCGAATTTTGCCTGTTTCCATTTGCGGGTGTCATTCGAATTAGCGACGGTCGCATGAGTTGATCGGGCTGATTTTTTCAGACCGAACCGAGACGTGAGCACTGCACGACTGCTGTGACTCGATCGCTGCACAGTGCACACTCATCCTGCAAGTTTCAGCGTCATCTGGAAGTTGGCCGATCTGCAAGCTCACAGCGTGGCGCAGAGACGCGGATGCGAGCTGCCGTGAGCTTGTAGATCGGCCACATTTGGCACACAACACCGTGTGATGAGGAAGGGTTAGCCACGGATGGCTTGACTCCGGGAGGTGAAAACGGGAGGAATTTACACCCGGTCCGTGTCACTCCGTGTGTAACAAACAACCGGTTTGTTTTGTGGGCTATAATGCTATACAATGGACGTTAAGCGGCAAGGGAAAGTGTTAAGTTGGAGGACGATATGGACTCAGAACGTCATAATTTATTCACATTTATTGTCTGACCCGTTTCCACTCACAAATTTGCATTTATTTTATTCAATAAATCCTCAAAATCCACCTCCTCCAAGTGAATAAAAGTTTTTGCGGATGTTGAAAGTTGAAGTGTTTCCATAAAAAGATTTAAGCGAAAAGGGCTTAATGCGCAATTGCGCATTAAGAGGCTTTATGGAAACACCACTTATGATGCTGTGTAGAGGGCGGGTCTCTATCTATTCTCCGGTTCTACGCAACACAGAAGGGGAGGAGCTCCCCCTCACAGCGCCTCGCGCTACGAGGCGCTGTGAGCTTGTAGATATGATATTCGGCAAAGAATTTTGGTGTAGAGGGGAAAAAGAGCAGACTAAGTACAGAGTGAAAGGTCAAGTTTATTAAGTATTGACGGTTCAAGTGGTTAAATATCTGAAAACACAAATTGACAAATCCAAAATACACTGATGATTGTGCTGTCAAACAATGAAACTATATGGAATCTATGAACAGGTTGTGGGGGTCCCTGCTTCATCTCTCTCTCGACTAAGGGATCCTTGGCCTGAAAACGTTGAAGATCCCTGGCCTAAGCTATAGTCAAAACATATTTGATGTTGAAAAATCAGTGGCGTTCCCCGTTTAAAGCAGTAGTTAGCCTAAACAATGATTGCCCACGGACACCTATCTCAAAATATATTGTTCCAAGGACCCCCTAGAAGTAAAGGTTTGAGTTACAAAAGTTAGCTTAAAAAAAGAGAGAGAGATTTGCACACATTTTCATGATTAAAAAAAATATATATAGCAGATCTGCAGGCACTCGGTGCCGCGCTACAATTCACAACAAATCTGCTATTTTTGAACAGCTAAAGTTCCCGGTCTTAATAACTTAGGGCTAAAACCTGTAGTCTTGTAACACTGACCTTGGTTGTACTCTCTGACCACTTTATTCCAACTACACCAAATCTATTCACCAAACATAGCAGTAGATTTAGATTATTATCACCAAACATACTGACCAATTAAAGCCCATTTGTATTAGAAAATAGCCGATCTACAAGCTTGTAGATCTGCTATTTTCGAAATATTTGGGCATAAAAAAAAGTCAAAGAAGAAAAAGGTATTCCTGACCTTGTGTCTTTTACCCAAGTGGAGTTCCTGGTGTTGGCTGGAATGGGCCTCACTGTCAGACGCCATGCACTGCAGACAGGACTTATCAGCCTTGCGTTTGGCCTGACCACACGCAGCACAGCCCTCCATCTTCCCCTCCATCTTCTCCTCCATCTTCTCCTCCACCTTCTCCAGCTCCCTGTGGAAACAGTGATGGAAGAATTGCACATGTGTTACTTTAACACTTCCGATGCCAATTAAGTCCAGGAACATGATAGGAATTACCGTGGTGCGATGCCACGGTCCCGTTATCACGTCCAGTGGATGTGTTACCATGGTTACCAGGTAAACAGGTGCTGTGGCTGGTGAGCGAAAGAAACGGCATGTCCCATGACGCAACTCGGCCGCCATCAACAGGAAGCGTGTAATCTCCATAGGCTCTTGTTCATTGCTGCTGCAAAGAAACAGTTTTATCTCGGAATCTACTTCCAAAAACACTTCGATCGTCGAGAAACTTTTTATTTTTCAATGCGATGGTCGGCTGCGGTTAGAATTTTTCATTTCCGTGTGAAAGTAAACACAACGGTCAACATCCGGGTTTAGTGAATTTCCACAACATGGACACAACTGTGGCTTACTAAAATAATGAATTAATTAATTACTAAAATAATCTTATGACTATTTTAAATATAGCCTATATATATATTATATATATATGGTCTATATATATATATATATATTATGGCTGGGACTTTAACTGATTAATTGCGATTAATTAATTACAGAAAATGTACGCGATTAATCGCACTTAGTTTTTGCACCACAGAACCTTCAGTTTCGGGCATACCGATCATAGCGATGCACAAACCAAGAAGAGACAACAAACGCAAAGGGAGAAGTAGCCAATCAGAGCGCTTTGCTTGGCCCAGTGGATGCGAAATTTAGATCATTTTAGATACATTTTAGTGAATCATTGATTCACTCGTACAACAAAATGTGTTTTACTTGAAAAAAATGCGATTAATTAATTACAAAGCCTGTAATTAATTTGATATGTTTTTTAATCGCATTCCAGCCCTAATATATATATATATATATATATATATATATATATATATATATATATATATATATATATAAAAGCAGTAATTTCCCTTTATCAGTATTGTGCTGGGGTGTTTCCTTGCAGAAAGACATCCTCCTGGCTGTATTTTGGTTCTATTCCACTGTTTATGTTGACATTCATCCCTCGGACGTTTTTGTCAGGGGGAAGCGCTGGCCAGAGCTCTTGATTGCTCCCTTTGAACTTATAATGGGATGTGCACTGACTCCACTGAGGTCATTGTTTGGGCCATAAAAGTGTCAAGTGCTAGTTAGTAATACAGCGATGACAAGTAATGCATACTGCACTGTATATCTGAACTCTGAAGTGGTGTTGTAATAATATAATATAGCCTAATCTAAATTTACAAAGTAACAAGTTACGAAAGTGTTCAAATAATTGTAGTGGAGTAAAAAAAAAATATATATATATATATATATATATATATATATATATATATATATATATATATTGCAAACAAATACGCCAGTAAAGTAAATAATAATAGGCCTAAACATACCTGAACATGGTACTTTCCTCCACCTTGCTGGGACCTGGGAGAGGGTCTGACTGCTGCATCTCGGACATCACTGCTGCTGCATCTCGGACATCATTGCTGCTGCAGGGGAACAAGGAAGCTCCGTTCCTTTGGTGAATGTAGGACATCCGGTTTTTGTAAAGGCGAAAGCTTTCCGGTCGGCTTCAAAATAAGATCATAGTGATTAGTGTTGCCCGATCCCGATCACGTGATCGGATCGGCCGCCGATATGGCCGTTTTTATAAGATCGGAGATCGGGGGGAAAAAAATCGGGAAAAAAAAAAGTTTTTTTTTTTTTTTTTTTTTCAAAAAAATATTTTCTGGGAGTACTGAAAGTTACAGGTAAGGTGAATGCGATATGAAATGTAAGCTTACCATAATCACAGTAATCCTTAATCATTTTCAATCATATTCAAGGGCTTTTGGAGAAATGAGACAGACAGAGCACTGCAGAGGGAAGGTGATTGTGTCAGACTCTGTGTACAGCTGGCAGCTGATGCCAATAAGTAGTAATTGGCCCCTTGCTAATGGATCAAAGGAAGGCAATTATGTCTCTCTGCACTGTCAACTAGCTCAGTGGTTCTCAACCTGTGGGTCGGGACCCCCAGGGGGGTCCTCAAATTATTTTGGGGGGGTCCCCAGATGATTAACTTAATGTGCAACATTGTTTTCTCTCTCAACAGTAAACAAATCAACATAAAGTTTAAGTGTATAGAGGGTATCTGCACATTTCGAAAGTGAAAAATTAAGGACTTTTTAATACCTCTAAAATGACAAATTAAACACTGGCCAAATTGTCAAATATTAAAGCCAGAAATTGTGAAAATAGCCGATCTACATGCTCACAACTCCTCGCGTTGCGAGGCGTTGTGAGCATGTAGATCTGCTATTTTCACAATAGAACCGTGTTATACAAAATATACTTCCTCAACTCTTCAGGGTCGGGGGTCCCCAGTTAAAATATGATTATTTTGGGGGTCACGGCCTGAAAAGGTTGAGAACCAAGTGATAGAATGAATAGAATTTTTTTTTCTTCTTAATGCCTTGCCAAAAGATCAGGATCGGGAAAGATCGGGATCGAATCGGAAGCAATAATATTTGATCGGTATCGGATCGGGAGCAAAAAAACCCTGATCGGGGCATCCCTAATAGTGATTAATGTTTATTAATTTATAAATAAAAGTGTATGTATTTTAAATTGTAGCCTACTTTTAAGTGCCCCAACCATGCCTAGAATTTCGTCGTTTTAGGGGCAAGGCCAATTGGCCTTTGTTTTTGTTTTTTTGGGAGGGCACAAAGGCCAAATGCTAGGGCAGGAAGGCCATCAAATAAAACAAGGTTTTGGTTCCCAAAGGTTATTAATTATTGAAAGAAATAATTGAATTTAAGGGTTAGGATTATTTTCAAATGTAGACTATCTGCAGTGAAATCTCAGCCCTGCACAAATCAAACTTACTGCATTGGTCATCAACCCAAAAATATATTTTTGCCATGGACTTGCAAAAGGAGTGGTCAATAATATTACCATGAATAAAATACTAAATGTATATTAGTCCAGTAGACATGATGGAGAACACATGCTGTGTTGATGGAGAACACATGCTGTGTTTTTAAAGAGGGAGAGTGGTTAGTCATCCCTTTGAACTTTATGTTATAGTAGGAAAGTAGGAAAGCTGAGAGGGAAGGTGCAAGAGCAATTTATAATCCATTTTGAAAAGATGCTTTAAAAGTCAAGTGTATTATTGTTATTATTTCCATGGCCATCTCTGAACCTTTTATTACTTTCTTACCTCTAATTTTTCCAAAGTGATAGCTTTGAACTTTTCAAAGCACTAAAGGGCCAAGGCAATTAGAGAAGAATTGTCATATTGACATCATCCACATTATTCATTTGCTTTAAAAACCTGGGTTCTTTATTAGAGTGTTAATGTCAAATGGCATTTGAGAAACGCAGCTCTTAAACTGTTCAGATTGCCTTGGAAGACATGTTTTGGTATGGTTCTCTGCAATGGCGTTTCTGGGCGTACTGGCACCAGTGGCCAGTGGTTCCCAAAGTTCAGGGGTCCTATAGAGCGGGTATTAAGAGGAGAAAGTGGTACAGTCAGCTGGGGCATTAAGGCCACTGTGGCCTCAGGTCATGCCATTTTTTGAAGGGGCACAAGGCCAAACTGAGGGGCAAGGTCGGCCATGGCCTTCATGGCCTCCCTGAAATTCCTGCCCTGGCCCCAACAGTCTTTTACAGATTCAAACTGGCTATTGATGCCCAGTAAATACATTCGGACCACAATGCTGATCTTTTATTGCACTTTAACTGGATATTTGATAATTTGTGTGTGTAAAAATAAATGAAAAGTGTTGCAACAATGTCTAGTTGTCTAAAATATGGCAATGGCAATAGTAGACCCATATAGAAGTAGTGCATGTTTTATCTACGGGGGATGGAAATAATAGGCCTACTCTGGGAGTGTGGAACTACCTTTACCTTTTTGATACAATTTCGGGAAAAGGGTGATCTACCTCGGCGTGGAGGCATTCTACCGCAGCCCGGTGATGAATGGACAGACCGGGGATATACGGGGATATATGGGGAGTATTAGTGAACACATAGTAACAGTATTGTGAGCAGTGAGGAGTCCTCACTGAGGACTGAGGAGTGCATCGTTTCAATGGCTTCAGGGTAGCCATAAATTATAACTTCCAGGAGGGGGCGCTAATATTCGGACGTTTTACAAAACGTCCGAATATTAGCGCCCCCTCCTGGAAGTTATAATTTATGGCTAGCTTCAGGGGTACTCTTATTCTGAAGAGATCGACCACCGGGAGTCTTACACTCGCCAGCTCATGTTCGCCCAAAAGAACACAGCTGAAGACGGAAGCAACACGTCAGACTCAGGCTCAGTGAGTTTCGTTTCTGTGAAAACGAGAGCAGAGGGAAGACAAGATGTGACGTGTATCATGTAAATGTTCTCTCTCTTTCTCTCCACCCTCTCTGTCTAGGTTTGGTGACGCGAGGTTACTCTCGTCTGTCTCTCTGTGTGTCTGTCTCTGTCTCTGTCTCTGTCTCTCTGTCTGTCTGTCTGTCTGTCTGTCTGTCTGTCTGTCTGTCTGTCTGTCTGTCTGTCTGTCTGTCTGTCTGTCTGTCTCTCTCTCTCTCTCTCTCTCTCTCTCTCTCTCTCTCTCTCTCTCTCTCTCTCTCTCTCTCTCTCTCGCTCTCTCTCTCTCTGTGTGTGTGTGTGTGTGTGTGTGTGTGTGTGTGTGTGTGTGTGTGTGTGTGTATGTGTATGTGTCTCTCTCTCTCTCTCTGTGTCTCTCTCTATCTCTCTGTGTGTGTGTCTCTCTCTCTCTGTGTCTCTCCCTCTCTCTCCAGAGTCTGTGAGGTGGGTAGTAAGGTACAGGGAAGTACAGTACACCAGTAATGCCTCTTTCGAGTCCAGGGTGAAGAGCTATTCACTTCACCGCGGTGTAGTTTTCTAGCTATCACCTAAAATGTATAACGAAGCCTAGGTGATAGCTAGGAAACTACAACGAAGTGAAGTGAATAGCACTTCACCCTGGACTCTGATAGAGGCTTTAGACGCCTCAGGGCGACACGCGACTTGGCCATCTGGCCGGTGATGTATATGGGACAAGTTACCATATGGAGTTTGAAGTTACAATGGGTGAAATAGGCTATCCCTTTAATATTGATTGATATTATTGATATTGAAAAGCCTACATCGACAGACGTCCGTTCGGACGGAGTCATGATATGCCGTTTCTCATACTACCCACCCATTCATGAAAACCCATCCATCCATCCATCCATCCATCCATCCATCCACCCAGGCACCTACTAGGGCATTCACCAAATATTCGAATATCAAAGTCACTATTCAACGTTGTTCACCGAAGTCGAATATTCGCCTTTTTTTTGTTCGTTTTCTCTTTAAAAAATGTATTGTTTATATAGGAAGTCATAAGAATGAGTTGTCGATGCCACTGGTGGATGAATTTGTTAATGCTCTAGTCTATACCAAGGGTTTTCAAACCTTTTTAGACCGTGACCCCCAAAATAAACATATTTGAACTGGGGACCCCCACCCTGACAAGTACTTGGAATTGTAGGTATTAATGTGACTCGGTTCCACAGATAAATATTGTGAAAATAGCAGATCTACATGCTCACAACGCCTCGCAGCAACGCGAGGCGTTGTGATCATGTAGATCGGCTATTTTCACAATGTTTGCCTCTTGCTTACTTAATATTTGACAGTTTGGCCAGTCCTGTCGAATATTCAACTATTCGAATACCCACGTAGAATAATTCTAATACTAAAAATCACTATTCGTGGAATCGTGAATGACCTACCACTCATCCATCCATCCATCCATCCATAGGCGATTTTAAGGGGTGTCCTAGGGTGCACGTGCACCCCCTGGCCGCCAGGCGGCCATTTTGATTTTTTTTTTTTTTTTGTAATGTAACTTTATTTTATAATTATTAAATAAAACAGTGATCGTGATTTGTAAAATGTGCGCAAAAAGAGAGGTGGAGGGGCAAGTATTTCAGCTTGCTTGCTTGCAATGTAAGACCTATCAGCTTGCTTGGCGACGGCGCTGTTGGCAGACTTGGCAGGCACTGTGGGGTGGGCTGTGAGATTAACACCTGTGCTGGCCGGCTCTGATATGATGACCCACAATTCCTTGATTTCCTTATCTGTTTCCGCCCGCCTAAAACAATATGGATACAGCGGCAGAGCAGCAATAATGGCGAAACGAACTATATATACAAAGACAATTGACCAATTCTTTATAAAAAAGAGCAAACCCAGTGCCACAACCGATAATTCATCATCAGGAAATGTGAACACGGGTTCACTCGACACTGACAGTAATGCTAATGAACGCGAACCAGAGGAGGTGGACGGAGCTTGCAGCAGCAGTGATCCAGCCACCGACATCACTGTGGAAGGCTCGCCGTTGCCGGAGGCCGGGGCCCCGGTTCCTCCACAGCAAGCAAGCCCCACTCCAGACTCAACTGTTGTTACCCCAGGCCCAGACCCAGAGGAGCCAAATGAAGCCAACTTTGTTCATGAAAGAGGCCCGGATAAAGCTAAGCAGTTTTTGGCTTTGGGTCCATATCAGCCAGAAGATGTAGAATGTCCATTAAAGACCGCTGGCGAAAAACAACGCAAATTCAGAAAGGAGTGGTTTAAAGATTTTGCCTGGCTGGAGTATAGCGTGCGCCATGACCGGGCGTTCTGCTTTCCATGTCGGGCCTTTGGTTCTGAGAACGCCGAGCAAGCTTTCAGGAGGACAGGTAAATAAAGACACATCTCTGTTTACACAATGCTGTTGTACTCCCTCCAAGTGCATAGTCTATTATGTTCCCTTTTTTCAACTGTTTCGTTATATTGCTTTAATGCTTTGGCAATGTAATCTATGTTTTCTCATGCCAATGAAGCTAATTTAATTTGAATTGAATTTACAGGGTTTCAGGCATGGAATAAGGCTAAACAAACTTTTCGTGAACATTCTACAAGAGAGAACCACATTGATGCCTCGGGCAGATGGCAGGGATACCTGGCGTCGCTGGAGAAGGGAAGCGTCGCGTCAAAATTGGATACCCAGAGACGGGCATTAGTAGAAGACAACCGTGACTATTTACAAGCCGTCATTCAGACGGTTTTATTCTGTGCTCACCAGGGAATACCTCTAAGAGGACATGATGAAGGCGAGGACTCTTTAAACCAAGGAAATGTGAGAGAACTCATGCAACTGCGTTCAAATGACAGTGAACTAATTAGACGGATGTTTACCCTGAGAGAGAAGCGCTACACCTACGTCAACAGTGAGTCTCAAAACGAAATTCTTGATTTAATGGCTAAACAAGTGCTAGAAAAAATTGTATCTGAAGTTAAGAATGCAGGTGTGTTTTCCATAATTGCAGATGAAACAATGGATTTGTCAAAACATGAACAAGTTGCTCTCATTCTCCGTTATGTATCTGAATCACTAGAGATTAATGAACGCTTCATTGGGTTTTATCGTACAGAGCTGACTGATGGTGCTTCACTTGCTGCTTTAATTAAAAACACACTGGAAAAATTGGACTTAGATATAAACGCTCTGAGGGGCCAGTGTTATGATGGGGCAGCCAGTATGCGTGGTCCTTATAAAGGGGTTGCATCCCGTATCCTAAAAGAAAATCCCCTTGCTTTCTATGTTCAT